>NW_026042353.1:757500-760000 GCF_023856365.1 Brienomyrus brachyistius | reverse complement strand
GCCGCTCCATGCTGCCAACGTCTTGGCTTCCTCGCATCAGCTGCAGACAGGGAGCTCACAAGAGGCAGGCTGCATGGTGTCCCATATGGTCTAGCGGTTAGGATTCCTGGTTTTCACCCAGGCGGCCCGGGTTCGACTCCCGGTATGGGAATTGTACTTATCGTTGTCTGCAGCCTTGCAACTAATCGTGTCCTTGAGCCAAGGCAGCAAAAATGCTCTTCCTGGGAAGTCTAACAATCTTGCTGGAAATACTGACCAGCCATTACATACAACTCAGGTGGAGCTGTCACCTTGCATGTGATTTTGCCATACTTTGGTGTCACAATATTTATTACAATTTTAATATTTTGAAGCCAAGCTAAAGAATAATCTCAGCGCCCATTTCCTCCAGTCGTAGGTTGTGGTGCCGTGCCAGGTTACCCCTGAAAAACACTGTCCCCGACAATTCAGATCAGACACACAAAATGAAATGAATTACTTGAGAAAATGAACTTTTACCATAAAATAACTTTTGTTGGTTACGAAATGCAATTTGTACAGAAAAAAAATATCTTTCCCGTGGTGAAACAGCCAAAAAGAAAACACAAAAAATACGAGAGATTTTGCTCAAATTTAGCAGTTTTTCGGCCATAAATGTGTGCATTGTCTAGGATGCTGGATGCGAAGCCAAAAACGTCACCGATGCGAAGAGAATGTCCGTGCTGCAACACCAGCGCGTCAGCGGGGCAGGCGGGTCCTTGTTTCACTGGCCAACCACACGGGGCCAGTCGCCTCGCTTGGCCAATTGGTCGAGACCGTTGTAAAACATTTAGTTGAAACACTTCTTCAACTGGCCAATAGGGGGCTGAAACATTTGTTGCACTGAAGCCGAAAGGAGGCTGGAAAAAGGAACATAGATGACAGACAGATTTGGGAAGTATTCCGTATTTTCAGACTGTAGCATTTACTTTTAGTTGATTTTCCATCTGTCATTCTCATAAGCATTATTGCTACTTAAAAAGATGAAATTTCTTGTGACATTATTTGATACTGAGAGGAAGAATCTGTTTTTAAGAAATACTTGAAAGTCATCTGAAGTGTGAAATCGACACAAGAAAGATCTGGATGCAAATGCATTTAATCCTTTTCTCTTTGCGTTACTTGTTTGTCCTTCCATGCTGTGGGCCAGTGGCGCAATGGATAACGCGTCTGACTACGGATCAGAAGATTCTAGGTTCGACTCCTGGCTGGCTCGGCCATTTCTTTCCTTTACTCTAATGCCTTCTGCTTTAGCCGCTCCATGCTACCAACGTCTTGGCTTCCTCGCATCAGCTGCAGACAGGGAGCTCACAAGAGGCAGGCTGCATGGTGTCCCATATGGTCTAGCGGTTAGGATTCCTGGTTTTCACCCAGGCGGCCCGGGTTCGACTCCCGGTATGGGAATTATACTTATCGTTCTCTGCAGCCTTGCAACTAATCATATCCTTGAGCCAAGGCAGCAAAAATGCTCTTCCTGGGAAGTCTAACAATCTTGCTGGAAATACTGACCAGCCATTACATACAACTCAGGTGGAGCTGTCACCTTGCATGTGATTTTGCCATACTTTGGTGTCACAATATTTATTACATTTTTAATATTTTGAAGCCAAGCTAAAGAATAATCTCAGCGTCCATTTCCTCCAGTCGTAGGTTGTGGTGCCGTGCCAGGTTACCCCTGAAAAACACTGTCCCCGACAATTCAGATCAGACACACAAAATGAAATGAATTACTTGAGAAAATGAACTTTTACCATAAAATAACTTTTGTTGGTTACGAAATGCAATTAGTACAGAAAAAAAATATCTTACCCGTGGTGAAACAGCCAAAAAGAAAACACAAAAAATACGAGAGGTTTTGCTCAAATTACGCAGTTTTTCTGCCATAAATGTGTGCATTGTCTAGGATGCTGGATGCGAAGCCAAAAACGTCACCGATGCGAAGAGAATGTCCGTGCTGTAACACCAGCGTGTCAGCGGGGCGGGCGGGTCCTTGTTTCACTGGCCAACCACACGGGGCCAGTCGCCTCGCTTGGCCAATTGGTCGAGACCGTTGTAAAACATTTAGTTGAAACACTTCTTCAACTAGCCAATAGGGGGCTGAAACATTTGTTGCACTAAAGCCGAAAAGAGGGTGGAAAAAGGAACATAGATGACAGACAGATTTGGGAAGCATTCCGTATTTTCATTTTGTAGCATTTACTTTTAGTTGATTTTCCATCCGTCATTCTCATAAGCATTATTGCTACTTAAAAAGATGAAATTTCTTGCGACATTATTTGATACTGAGAGGAAGAATCTGTTTTTAAGAAATACTTGAAAGTCATCTGAAGTGTGAAATCGACACAAGAAAGATTTGGATGCAAAAGCATTTAATACTTTTCTCTTTGTGTTATTTGGTTGTCCTTTTATGCTGTGGGCCAGTGGCGCAATGGATAACGCGTCTGACTACAGATCAGAAGATTCTAGGTTTGACTCCTGGCTG
>NW_026042353.1:600000-752500 GCF_023856365.1 Brienomyrus brachyistius | reverse complement strand
TGTCCTTCTATGCTGTGGGCCAGTGGCGCAATGGATAAAGCGTCTGACTACGGATCAGAAGATTCTAGGTTCGACTCCTGGCTGGCTCGGCCATTTCTTTCCTTTACTCTAATGCCTTCTGCTTTAGCCGCTCCATGCTACCAACGTCTTGGCTTCCTCGCATCAGCTGCAGACAGGGAGCTCACAAGAGGCAGGCTGCATGGTGTCCCATATGGTCTAGCGGTTAGGATTCCTGGTTTTCACCCAGGCGGCTCGGGTTCGACTCCCGGTATGGGAATTGTACTTATCGTTGTCTGCAGCCTTGCAACTAATCATATCCTTGAGCCAAGGCAGCAAAAATGCTCTTCCTGGGAAGTCTAACAATCTTGCTGGAAATACTGACCAGCCATTACATACAACTCAGGTGGAGCTGTCACCTTGCATGTGATTTTGCCATACTTTGGTGTCACAATATTTATTACATTTTTAATATTTTGAAGCCAAGCTAAAGAATAATCTCAGCGTCCATTTCCTCCAGTCGTAGGTTGTGGTGCCGTGCCAGGTTACCCCTGAAAAACACTGTCCCCGACAATTCAGATCAGACACACAAAATGAAATGAATTACTTGAGAAAATGAACTTTTACCATAAAATAACTTTTGTTCGTTACGAAATGCAATTTGTACAGAAAAAAAATATCTTACCCATGGTGAAACAGTCAAAAAGAAAAAACAAAAAATACGAGAGATTTTGCTCAAATTTAGCAGTTTTTCGGCCATAAATGTGTGTATTGTCTAGGATGCTGGATGCGAAGCCAAAACCGTCACCGATGCGAAGAGAATGTCCGTGCTGCAACACCAGCGCGTCAGCGGGGCAGGCGGGTCCTTGTTTCACTGGTCAACCACACGGGGCCAGTCGCCTCGCTTGGCCAATTGGTCGAGACCGTTGTAAAACATTTAGTTGAAACACTTCTTCAACTAGCCAATAGGGGGCTGAAACATTTGTTGCACTAAAGCCGAAAGGAGGCTGGAAAAAGGAACATAGATGACAGACAGATTTGGGAAACATTCCGTATTTTCAGACTGTAGCATTTACTTTTAGTTGATTTTCCATCTGTCATTCTCATAAGCATTATTGCTACTTAAAAAGATGAAATTTCTTGTGACATTATTTGATACTGAGAGGAAGAATCTGTTTTTAAGAAATACTTGAAAGTCATCTGAAGTGTGAAATCGACACAAGAAAGATCTGGATGCAAATGCATTTAATCCTTTTCTCTTTGCGTTACTTGTTTGTCCTTCCATGCTGTGGGCCAGTGGCGCAATGGATAACGCGTCTGACTACGGATCAGAAGATTCTAGGTTCGACTCCTGGCTGGCTCGGGCATTTCTTTCCTTTACTCTAATGCCTTCTGCTTTAGCCGCTCCATGCTACCGACGTCTTGGCTTCCTCGCATCAGCTGCAGACAGGGAGCTCACAAGAGGCAGGCTGTATGGTGTCCCATATGGTTTAGCGGTTAGGATTCCTGGTTTTCACCCAGGCGGCCCGGGTTCGACTCCCGGTATGGGAATTGTACTTATCGTTGTCTTCAGCCTTGCAACTAATCGTGTCCCTGTGCTAAGGCAGCAAAAATGCTCTTCCTGGGAAGTCTAACAATCTTTCTGGAAATACTGACCAGTCATTACATACAACTCAGCTGGAGCTGTCACCTTGCACGTGATTTTGCCACACTTTGGTGTCACGATATTTATTACATTTTTATTATTTTTAGGCCAAGCTAAAGAATAATCTCAGCGCAGATTTCCTCCAGTCGTAGGTTGTGGTGCCGTGCCAGGTTACCCCTGAAAAACACTGTCCCCGACACTTCAGATCAGACACACAAAATGAAATGAATTACTTGAGAAAATGAACTTTTACCATAAAATAACTTTTGTTGGTTACGAAATGCAATTTGTACAGAAAAAAAATATCTTACCCGTGGTGAAACAGCCAAAAAGAAAACACAAAAAATACGAGAGGTTTTGCTCAAATTACGCATTTTTTCGGCCATAAATGTGTGCATTGTCTAGGATGCTGGATGCGAAGCCAAAAACGTCACCGATGCGAAGAGAATGTCCGTGCTGCAACACCAGCGTGTCAGCGGGGCGGGCGGGTCCTTCTTTCACTGGCCAACCACACGGGGCCAGTCGCCTCGCTTGGCCAATCGGTCGAGACCGTTGTAAAACATTTAGTTGAAACACTTCTTCAACTGGCCAATAGAGGGCTGAAACATTTGTTGCACTAAAGCCGAAAGGAGGCTGGCAAAAGGAACATAGATGACAGACAGATTTGGGAAGCATTCCGTATTTTCATTTTGTAGCATTTACTTTTAGTTGATTTTCCATCTGTCATTCTCATAAGCATTATTGCTACTTAAAAAGATGAAATTTCTTGTGACATTATTTGATACTGAGAGGAAGAATCTGTTTTTAAGAAATACTTGAAAGTCATCTGAAGTGTGAAATCGACACAAGAAAGAGCTGGATGCAAATGCATTTAATCCTTTTCTCTTTGTGTTATTTGTTTGTGCTTCTATGCTGTGGGCCAGTGGCGCAATGGATAAAGCGTCTGACTACGGATCAGAAGATTCTAGGTTCGACTCCTGCCTGGCTCGGCCATTTCTTTCCTTTACTCTAATGCCTTCTGCTTTAGCCGCTCCATGCTACCAACGTCTTGGCTTCCTCGCATCAGCTGCAGACAGGGAGCTCACAAGAGGCAGGCTGTATGGTGTCCCATATGGTTTAGCGGTTAGGATTCCTGGTTTTCACCCAGGCGGCCCGGGTTCGACTCCCGGTATGGGAATTATACTTATCGTTCTCTTCAGCCTTGCAACTAATCATATCCTTGAGCCAAGGCAGCAAAAATGCTCTTCCTGGGAAGTCTAACAATCTTGCTGGAAATACTGACCAGCCATTACATACAACTCAGGTGGAGCTGTCACCTTGCATGTGATTTTGCCATACTTTGGTGTCACAATATTTATTACATTTTTAATATTTTGAAGCCAAGCTAAAGAATAATCTCAGCGTCCATTTCCTCCAGTCGTAGGTTGTGGTGCCGTGCCAGGTTACCCCTGAAAAACACTGTCCCCGACAATTCAGATCAGACACACAAAATGAAATGAATTACTTGAGAAAATGAACTTTTACCATAAAATAACTTTTGTTGGTTACGAAATGCAATTTGTACAGAAAAAAAATATCTTACCCGTGGTGAAACAGTCAAAAAGAAAACACAAAAAATACGAGAGATTTTGCTCAAATTTAGCAGTTTTTCGGCCATAAATGTGTGCATTGTCTAGGATGCTGGATGCGAAGCCAAAACCGTCACCGATGCGAAGAGAATGTCCGTGCTGCAACACCAGCACGTCAGCGGGGCAGGCGGGTCCTTGTTTCACTGGCCAACCACACGGGGCCAGTCGCCTCGCTTGGCCAATTGGTCGAGACCATTGTAAAACATTTAGCTGAAACACTTCTTCAACTAGCCAATAGGGGGCTGAAACATTTGTTGCACTAAAGCCGAAAGGAGGCTGGAAAAAGGAACATAGATGACAGACAGATTTGGGAAACATTCCGTATTTTCAGACTGTAGCATTTACTTTTAGTTGATTTTCCATCTGTCATTCTCATAAGTATTATTGCTACTTAAAAAGATTAAATTTCTTGTGACATTATTTGATACTGAGAGGAAGAATCTGTTTTTAAGAAATACTTGAAAGTCATCTGAAGTGTGAAATCGACACAAGAAAGATCTGGATGCAAATGCATTTAATCCTTTTCTCTTTGCGTTACTTGTTTGTCCTTCCATGCTGTGGGCCAGTGGCGCAATGGATAACGCGTCTGACTACGGATCAGAAGATTCTAGGTTCGACTCCTGGCTGGCTCGGGCATTTCTTTCCTTTACTCTAATGCCTTCTGCTTTAGCCGCTCCATGCTACCAACGTCTTGGCTTCCTCGCATCAGCTGCAGACAGGGAGCTCACAAGAGGCAGGCTGTATGGTGTCCCATATGGTTTAGCGGTTAGGATTCCTGGTTTTCACCCAGGCGGCCCGGGTTCGACTCCCGGTATGGGAATTATACTTATCGTTCTCTTCAGCCTTGCAACTAATCATATCCTTGAGCCAAGGCAGCAAAAATGCTCTTCCTGGGAAGTCTAACAATCTTGCTGGAAATACTGACCAGCCATTACATACAACTCAGGTGGAGCTGTCACCTTGCATGTGATTTTGCCATACTTTGGTGTCACAATATTTATTACATTTTTAATATTTTGAAGCCAAGCTAAAGAATAATCTCAGCGTCCATTTCCTCCAGTCGTAGGTTGTGGTGCCGTGCCAGGTTACCCCTGAAAAACACTGTCCCCGACAATTCAGATCAGACACACAAAATGAAATGAATTACTTGAGAAAATGAACTTTTACCATAAAATAACTTTTGTTGGTTACGAAATGCAATTTGTACAGAAAAAAAATATCTTACCCGTGGTGAAACAGTCAAAAAGAAAACACAAAAAATACGAGAGATTTTGCTCAAATTTAGCAGTTTTTCGGCCATAAATGTGTGCATTGTCTAGGATGCTGGATGCGAAGCCAAAACCGTCACCGATGCGAAGAGAATGTCCGTGCTGCAACACCAGCGCGTCAGCGGGGCAGGCGGGTCCTTGTTTCACTGGCCAACCACACGGGGCCAGTCGCCTCGCTTGGCCAATTGGTCGAGACCATTGTAAAACATTTAGCTGAAACACTTCTTCAACTAGCCAATAGGGGGCTGAAACATTTGTTGCACTAAAGCCGAAAGGAGGCTGGAAAAAGGAACATAGATGACAGACAGATTTGGGAAACATTCCGTATTTTCAGACTGTAGCATTTACTTTTAGTTGATTTTCCATCTGTCATTCTCATAAGTATTATTGCTACTTAAAAAGATTAAATTTCTTGTGACATTATTTGATACTGAGAGGAAGAATCTGTTTTTAAGAAATACTTGAAAGTCATCTGAAGTGTGAAATCGACACAAGAAAGATCTGGATGCAAATGCATTTAATCCTTTTCTCTTTGCGTTACTTGTTTGTCCGTCCATGCTGTGGGCCAGTGGCGCAATGGATAACGCGTCTGACTACGGATCAGAAGATTCTAGGTTCGACTCCTGGCTGGCTCGGACATTTCTTTCCTTTACTCTAATGCCTTCTGCGTTAGCCGGTCCATGCTACCAACGTCTTGGCTTCCTCGCATCAGCTGCAGACAGGGAGCTCACAAGAGGCAGGCTGTATGGTGTCCCATATGGTTTAGCGGTTAGGATTCCTGGTTTTCACCCAGGCGGCCCAGGTTCTACTCCCGGTATGGGAATTGTATTTATCGTTGTCTTCAGCCTTGCAACTAATCATGTCCTTGTGCTAAGGCAGCAAAAATGCTCTTCCTGGGAAGTCTAACTATCTTGCTGGAAATACTGACCAGTCATTACATACAACTCAGGTGGAGCTGTCACCTTGCACGTGATTTTGCCATACTTTGGTGTCACAATATTTATTACATTTTTATTATTTTTAAGCCAAGCTAAAGAATAATCTCAGCGCAGATTTCCTCCAGTCGTAGGTAGTGGTGCCGTGCCAGGTTACCCCTGAAAAACACTGTCCCCGACACTTCAGATCAGACACAAAAATGAAATGAATTACTTTAGAAAATGAACTTTTACCATAAAATAACTTTTGTTGGTTACGAAATGCAATTAGTACAGAAAAAAAATATCTTACCCGTGGTGAAACAGCCAAAAAGAAAACACAAAAAATACGAGAGGTTTTGCTCAAATTACGCAGTTTTTCGGCCATAAATGTGTGCATTGTCTAGGATGCTGGATGCGAAGCCAAAAACGTCACCGATGCGAAGAGAATGTCCGTGCTGTAACACCAGCGTGTCAGCGGGGCGGGCGGGTCCTTGTTTCACTGGCCAACCACACGGGGCCAGTCGCCTCGCTTGGCCAATTGGTCGAGACCGTTGTAAAACATTTAGTTGAAACACTTCTTCAACTAGCCAATAGGGGGCTGAAACATTTGTTGCACTAAAGCCGAAAGGAGGCTGGAAAAAGGAACATAGATGACAGACAGATTTGGGAAACATTCCGTATTTTCAGACTGTAGCATTTACTTCTAGTTGATTTTCCATCTGTCATTCTCATAAGCATTATTGCTACTTAAAAAGATGAAATTTCTTGTGACATTATTTGATACTGAGAGGAAGAATCTGTTTTTAAGAAATACTTGAAAGTCATCTGAAGTGTGAAATCGACACAAGAAAGATTTGGATGCAAAAGCATTTAATACTTTTCTCTTTGTGTTATTTGTTTGTCCTTCTATGCTGTGGGCCAGTGGCACAATGGATAAAGCGTCTGACTACGGATCAGAAGATTCTAGGTTCGACTCCTGGCTGGCTCGGCCATTTCTTTCCTTTACTCTAATGCCTTCTGCTTTAGCCGCTCCATGCTACCAACGTCTTGGCTTCCTCGCATCAGCTGCAGACAGGGAGCTCACAAGAGGCAGGCTGCATGGTGTCCCATATGGTCTAGCGGTTAGGATTCCTGGTTTTCACCCAGGCGGCCCGGGTTCGACTCCCGGTATGGGAATTGTACTTATCGTTGTCTGCAGCCTTGCAACTAATCATATCCTTGAGCCAAGGCAGCAAAAATGCTCTTCCTGGGAAGTCTAACAATCTTGCTGGAAATACTGACCAGCCATTACATACAACTCAGGTGGAGCTGTCACCTTGCATGTGATTTTGCCATACTTTGGTGTCACAATATTTATTACATTTTTAATATTTTGAAGCCAAGCTAAAGAATAATCTCAGCGTCCATTTCCTCCAGTCGTAGGTTGTGGTGCCGTGCCAGGTTACCCCTGAAAAACACTGTCCCCGACAATTCAGATCAGACACACAAAATGAAATGAATTACTTGAGAAAATGAACTTTTACCATAAAATAACTTTTGTTCGTTACGAAATGCAATTTGTACAGAAAAAAAATATCTTACCCGTGGTGAAACAGTCAAAAAGAAAAAACAAAAAATACGAGAGATTTTGCTCAAATTTAGCAGTTTTTCGGCCATAAATGTGTGCATTGTCTAGGATGCTGGATGCGAAGCCAAAACCGTCACCGATGCGAAGAGAATGTCCGTGCTGCAACACCAGCGCGTCAGCGGGGCAGGCGGGTCCTTGTTTCACTGGTCAACCACACGGGGCCAGTCGCCTCGCTTGGCCAATTGGTCGAGACCGTTGTAAAACATTTAGTTGAAACACTTCTTCAACTAGCCAATAGGGGGCTGAAACATTTGTTGCACTAAAGCCGAAAGGAGGCTGGAAAAAGGAACATAGATGACAGACAGATTTGGGAAACATTCCGTATTTTCAGACTGTAGCATTTACTTTTAGTTGATTTTCCATCTGTCATTCTCATAAGCATTATTGCTACTTAAAAAGATGAAATTTCTTGTGACATTATTTGATACTGAGAGGAAGAATCTGTTTTTAAGAAATACTTGAAAGTCATCTGAAGTGTGAAATCGACACAAGAAAGATCTGGATGCAAATGCATTTAATCCTTTTCTCTTTGCGTTACTTGTTTGTCCTTCCATGCTGTGTGCCAGTGGCGCAATGGATAATTTGTCTGACTACGGATCAGAAGATTCTAGGTTCGACTCCTGGCTGGCTCGGGCATTTCTTTCCTTTACTCTAATGCCTTCTGCTTTAGCCGCTCCATGCTACCAACGTCTTGGCTTCCTCGCATCAGCTGCAGACAGGGAGCTCACAAGAGGCAGGCTGTATGGTGTCCCATATGGTTTAGCGGTTAGGATTCCTGGTTTTCACCCAGGCGGCCCGGGTTCGACTCCCGGTATGGGAATTGTACTTATCGTTGTCTTCAGCCTTGCAACTAATCGTGTCCCTGTGCTAAGGCAGCAAAAATGCTCTTCCTGGGAAGTCTAACAATCTTTCTGGAAATACTGACCAGTCATTACATACAACTCAGCTGGAGCTGTCACCTTGCACATGATTTTGCCACACTTTGGTGTCACGATATTTATTACATTTTTATTATTTTTAGGCCAAGCTAAAGAATAATCTCAGCGCAGATTTCCTCCAGTCGTAGGTTGTGGTGCCGTGCCAGGTTACCCCTGAAAAACACTGTCCCCGACACTTCAGATCAGACACACAAAATGAAATGAATTACTTGAGAAAATGAACTTTTACCATAAAATAACTTTTGTTGGTTACGAAATGCAATTTGTACAGAAAAAAAATATCTTACCCGTGGTGAAACAGCCAAAAAGAAAACACAAAAAATACGAGAGGTTTTGCTCAAATTACGCAGTTTTTCGGCCATAAATGTGTGCATTGTCTAGGATGCTGGATGCGAAGCCAAAAACGTCACCGATGCGAAGAGAATGTCCGTGCTGCAACACCAGCGTGTCAGCGGGGCGGGCGGGTCCTTCTTTCACTGGCCAACCACACGGGGCCAGTCGCCTCGCTTGGCCAATCGGTCGAGACCGTTGTAAAACATTTAGTTGAAACACTTCTTCAACTGGCCAATAGAGGGCTGAAACATTTGTTGCACTAAAGCCGAAAGGAGGCTGGCAAAAGGAACATAGATGACAGACAGATTTGGGAAGCATTCCGTATTTTCATTTTGTAGCATTTACTTTTAGTTGATTTTCCATCTGTCATTCTCATAAGCATTATTGCTACTTAAAAAGATGAAATTTCTTGTGACATTATTTGATACTGAGAGGAAGAATCTGTTTTTAAGAAATACTTGAAAGTCATCTGAAGTGTGAAATCGACACAAGAAAGAGCTGGATGCAAATGCATTTAATCCTTTTCTCTTTGTGTTATTTGTTTGTGCTTCTATGCTGTGGGCCAGTGGCGCAATGGATAAAGCGTCTGACTACGGATCAGAAGATTCTAGGTTCGACTACTGCCTGGCTCGGCCATTTCTTTCCTTTACTCTAATGCCTTCTGCTTTAGCCGCTCCATGCTACCAACGTCTTGGCTTCCTCGCATCAGCTGCAGACAGGGAGCTCACAAGAGGCAGGCTGTATGGTGTCCCATATGGTTTAGCGGTTAGGATTCCTGGTTTTCACCCAGGCGTCCCGGGTTCAACTCCCGGTATGGGAATTATACTTATCGTTCTCTTCAGCCTTGCAACTAATCATATCCTTGAGCCAAGGCAGCAAAAATGCTCTTCCTGGGAAGTCTAACAATCTTGCTGGAAATACTGACCAGCCATTACATACAACTCAGGTGGAGCTGTCACCTTGCATGTGATTTTGCCATACTTTGGTGTCACAATATTTATTACATTTTTAATATTTTGAAGCCAAGCTAAAGAATAATCTCAGCGCAGATTTCCTCCAGTCGTAGGTAGTGGTGCCGTGCCAGGTTACCCCTGAAAAACACTGTCCCCGACACTTCAGATCAGACACACAAAATGAAATGAATTACTTGAGAAAATGAACTTTTACCATAAAATAACTTTTGTTGGTTACGAAATGCAATTTGTACAGAAAAAAAATATCTTACCCGTGGTGAAATAGCCAAAAAGAAAACCAAAAATACAAGAGATTTTGCTGAAATTTAGCAGTTTTTCGGCCATAAATGTGTGCATTGTCTAGGATGCTGGATGCGAAGCCAAAACCGTCACCGATGCGAAGGGAATGTCCGTGCTGCAACACCATCGCGGGAGCGGGGCGGGCGGGTCCTTGTTTCACTGGCCAACCACACGGGGCCAGTCGCCTCGCTTGGCCAATCGGTCGAGACCGTTGTAAAACATTTAGTTGAAACACTTCTTCAACTGGCCAATAGAGGGCTGAAACATTTGTTGCACTAAAGCCGAAAGGAGTGTGGAAAAAGGAACATAGATGACAGACAAATTTGGGAAGCATTCCGTATTTTCAGACTGTAGCATTTACTTTTAGTTGATTTTCCATCTGTCATTCTCATAAGCATTATTGCTACTTAAAAAGATGAAATTTCTTGTGACATTATTTGATACTGAGAGGAAGAATCTGTTTTTAAGAAATACTTGAAAGTCATCTGAAGTGTGAAATCGACACAAGAAAGATCTGGATGCAAATGCGTTTAATCCTTTTCTCTTTGTGTTATTTGTTTGTCCTTCTATGCTGTGGGCCAGTGGCGCAATACATAGCATGTCTGACTACGGATCAGAAGATTCTAGGTTCGACTCCTGGCTTGTTCGGCCATTTCTTTCCTTTACTCTAATGCCTTCTGCTTTAGCCTCTCCATGCTACCAACGTCTTGGCTTCCTCGCATCAGCTGCAGACAGGGAGCTCACAAGAGGCAGGCTGCATGGTGTCCCATATGGTTTAGCGGTTAGGATTCCTGGTTTTCAGCCAGGCAGCCCGGGTTCGACTCCTGGTATGGGAATTGTACTTATCGTTGTCTTCAGCCTTGCAACTAATCCTGTCCCTGTGCTAAGGCAGCAAAAATGCTCTTCCTGGGAAGTCTAACAATCTTGCTGGAAATACTGACCAGTCATTACATACAACTCAGGTGGAGCTGTCACCTTGCACGTGACTTTGCCATACTTTGGTGTCACAATATTTATTACATTTTTAGTATTTTTAAGCCAAGCTAAAGAATAATCTCAGTGCCGATTTCCTCCAGTCGTAGGTTGTGGTGCCGTGCCAGGTTACCCCTGAAAAACATTGTCCGCGACGATTCAGATCAGACACACAAAATGAAATGAATTGCTTGAGAAAATGAACTTTTACCATAAAATAACTTTTGTTGGTTACGAAATGCAATTTGTACAGAAAAAAAATATCTTACCCGTGGTGAAATAGCCAAAAAGAAAACCAAAAATACAAGAGATTTTGCTGAAATTTAGCAGTTTTTCAGCCATAAATGTGTGCATTGTCTAGGATGCTGGATGCGAAGCCAAAACCGTCACCGATGCGAAGGGAATGTCCGTGCTGTAACACCAGCGTGTCAGCGGAGCGGGCGGGTCCTTGTTTCACTGGCCAACCACACGGGGCCAGTCGCCTCGCTTGGCCAATCGGTCGAGACCGTTGTAAAACATTTAGTTGAAACATTTCTTCAACTGGCCAATAGAGGGCTGAAACATTTGTTGCACTAAAGCCGAAAGGAGGCTGTAAAAAGGAACATAGATGACAGACAGATTTGGGAAGCATTCCGTATTTTCAGACAGTAGCATTTACTTTTAGTTGATTTTCCATCTGTCATTCTCATAAGCATTATTGCTACTTAAAAAGATGAAATTTCTTGTGACATTATTTGATACTGAGAGGAAGAATCTGTTTTTAAGAAATACTTGAAAGTCATCTGTAGTGTGAAATCGACACAAGAAAGATCTGGATGCAAAAGCATTTAATCCTTTTCTCATTGTGTTACTTGTTTCTCCTTCTATGCTGTGGGCCAGTGGCGCAATGGATAACGCGTCTGACTACGGATCAGAAGATTCTAGGTTCGACTCCTGGCTGGCTCAGCCATTTCTTTCCTTTACTCTAATGCCTTCTGCTTTAGCCTCTCCATGCTACCAACGTCTTGGCTTCCTCGCATCAGCTGCAGACAGGGAGCTCACAAGAGGCAGGCTGCACGGTGTCCCATATGGTTTAGCGGTTAGGATTCCTGGTTTTCAGCCAGGCAGCCCGGGTTCGACTCCTGGTATGGGAATTGTACTTATCGTTGTCTTCAGCCTTGCAACTAATCCTGTCCCTGTGCTAAGGCAGCAAAAATGCTCTTCCTGGGAAGTCTAACAATCTTGCTGGAAATACTGACCAGTCATTACATACAACTCAGGTGGAGCTGTCACCTTGCACGTGACTTTGCCATACTTTGGTGTCACAATATTTATTACATTTTTAGTATTTTTAAGCCAAGCTAAAGAATAATCTCAGTGCCGATTTCCTCCAGTCGTAGGTTGTGGTGCCGTGCCAGGTTACCCCTGAAAAACATTGTCCGCGACGATTCAGATCAGACACACAAAATGAAATGAATTGCTTGAGAAAATGAACTTTTACCATAAAATAACTTTTGTTGGTTACGAAATGCAATTTGTACAGAAAAAAAATATCTTACCCGTGGTGAAATAGCCAAAAAGAAAACCAAAAATACAAGAGATTTTGCTGAAATTTAGCAGTTTTTCAGCCATAAATGTGTGCATTGTCTAGGATGCTGGATGCGAAGCCAAAACCGTCACCGATGCGAAGGGAATGTCCGTGCTGTAACACCAGCGTGTCAGCGGAGCGGGCGGGTCCTTGTTTCACTGGCCAACCACACGGGGCCAGTCGCCTCGCTTGGCCAATCGGTCGAGACCGTTGTAAAACATTTAGTTGAAACATTTCTTCAACTGGCCAATAGAGGGCTGAAACATTTGTTGCACTAAAGCCGAAAGGAGGCTGTAAAAAGGAACATAGATGACAGACAGATTTGGGAAGCATTCCGTATTTTCAGACAGTAGCATTTACTTTTAGTTGATTTTCCATCTGTCATTCTCATAAGCATTATTGCTACTTAAAAAGATGAAATTTCTTGTGACATTATTTGATACTGAGAGGAAGAATCTGTTTTTAAGAAATACTTGAAAGTCATCTGTAGTGTGAAATCGACACAAGAAAGATCTGGATGCAAATGCATTTAATCCTTTTCTCATTGTGTTACTTGTTTCTCCTTCTATGCTGTGGGCCAGTGGCGCAATGGATAACGCGTCTGACTACGGATCAGAAGATTCTAGGTTCGACTCCTGGCTGGCTCAGCCATTTCTTTCCTTTACTCTAATGCCTTCTGCTTTAGCCGCTCCATGCTACCAACGTCTTGGCTTCCTCGCATCAGCTGCAGACAGGGAGCTCACAAGAGGCAGGCTGCATGGTGTCCCATATGGTCTAGCGGTTAGGATTCCTGGTTTTCACCCAGGCGGCCCGGGTTAGACTCCCGGTATGGGAATTGTACTTATCGTTGACTGCACCCCTGCAACTGATCTTTATAACTTTTGTTGGTTACGAAATGCAATTTATACAGAAAAAAAATATCTTACCCGTGGTGAAACAGCCAAAGGCAAATGCATTTAATCCTTTTCTCTTTGTGTCACTTGTTGAGCCCCGCACTGGACAGAACCGGGACAGTGCAGTGATTATGATAAGGCATATTTGCAAAGTGTTACGTATTTTCCAAGTCCTTCACAGATTTGTGTTAGTTGACTTTCTATTGATTGTTTTTATATTAATGATTTCGGTTATACCTTGAAGATAAGTCTTACTCCTAGTACGGTTTCCTTCTGTTTCAGTGATGTGTGCATCATAATTATGACAGGGATAGGACATGAGTCTAATTTTTCCTGAACAGGTCAGGAATTATCAATATATTGCAAAGCATTTTTAGAGAAATCACTGCTAAATATGGTCTTTGAGGAAATCAAGCATTTGTATTCAATTATGTAATAAGAGAGACAGGGGAAGTAGGGGGTTATTCCACGAAGCAGGTGTTGTCAGTTAGTTGGATTTACTTAATATGTGCATGTGTACAGCAGAGGGACATGTGTGTGTGCAGAACAGGGACATGCGTGTGTGCAGAACAGGGACATGCGTGTGTGCAGCACAGGGACATGTGTGTGTATAGCACAGGGACATGCGTGTGTGCAGCAGAGGGACATGCGTGTGTGCAGCACAGGGACATGCGTGTGTGTGCAGCACAGGGACATGCATGTGTGCAGAACAGGGACATGCGTGTGTGCAGAACAGGGACATGCGTGTGTGCAGCACAGGGACATGCGTGTGTGCAGAACAGGGACATGCGTGTGTGCAGCACAGGGACATGTGTGTGTATAGCACAGGGACATGCGTGTGTGCAGAACAGGGACATGCGTGTGTGCAGAACAGGGACATGCGTGTGTGCAGCACAGGGACATGTGTGTATAGCACAGGGACATGCGTGTGTGCAGCAGAGGGACATGCGTGTGTGCAGAACAGGGACATGCGTGTGTGCAGAACAGGGACATGCGTGTGTGCAGCACAGGGACATGTGTGTGTATAGCACAGGGACATGCGTGTGTGCAGCAGAGGGACATGCGTGTGTGCAGCACAGGGACATGCGTGTGTGTGCAGCACAGGGACATGCGTGTGTGCAGAACAGGGACATGCGTGTGTGCAGAACAGGGACATGCGTGTGTGCAGCACAGGGACATGTGTGTGTATAGCACAGGGACATGCGTGTGTGCAGAACAGGGACATGCGTGTGTGCAGCACAGGGACATGTGTGTGTATAGCACAGGGACATGCGTGTGTGCAGAACAGGGACATGCGTGTGTGCAGCACAGGGACATGCGTGTGTGCAGAACAGGGACATGCGTGTGTGCAGCACAGGGACATGCGTGTGTGCAGCACAGGGAAATGCGTGTGTGCAGCACAGGGACATGCGTGTGTGCAGCACAGGGACATGCGTGTGTGTGCAGCACAGGGACATGCGTGTGTGCAGAACAGGGACATGCGTGTGTGCAGCACAGGGACATGTGTGTGTATAGCACAGGGACATGCGTGTGAGCAGAACAGGGACATGCGTGTGTACAGCACAGGAGTATCTTCATGTTGTTCAAATTTTATATTCGTTACTAGAACAGCCAGAAACAGAGAGAAAAAATACATTTCTATTCGCCACATGCTGTATTAGTGTTACTGCACTAGCTAGGATCTTAATCATTCAGGAGTTGGATTAAACCATTACAGACCTGTTACATCAGTAAAAAAATACAAATTTATGTTTTCATAGGTATTCAAGATAATTTCATTAATCGTCTCGCTTGTGATAAGCAACAAAATGCCGACTACAGGTCACTCAGTTATTCAAAATGATCTAAGTTACAGGTTATTTAGCTGTAGGCCCACCTCACCTCCGATGGATCAGTCAACGGTAGGGTTTCAGCACGTGCAATGCGCGTCCACGCGAATCAACTCGGGGCCGGAATAAAATAAGGTGGTGTGGGGGACAGTATGATCGGCGCACCCTGAATGGCAAGGCTTTTTCAGCTAACCATCTTCTAAACACGGGGACCAGCAGCTCCTTAAACAAGAAAACAAACGTTAACAGCGAGGTATAACAGGCCCCAACTTGTTTTAAACTTTTGCTGCGCAACATCTTCATGGCGCCAGGGAGGATATGCGGGGGGGTATGCGGGGAATTACTTTTAACACTTCGGATACAAAGCCAGGGATGGAATTAATCTATTAAAACAAGGTAAGCCAGCCTTTTATACTTTTATTTTGCTGTTTTAGAGACTTAATTGGCGGTGGCGTTGGGAAGGCTGGTGACGTGTCGCCGTCGTTCAGCCGATCAAAACAAGATTTATATCAATTTTCCAAAGGGTCCGAGCTTATAAAATATAAAATAATGTGTTTGACTGGGAACACAGCAGCAGTCTTCACACTGCTTTTAATAAGGGAATGTCACGTTGACATCTGTCAGCCCTAGTTTGTTAACAACTCGAGTTTGTTTATCCGTGTAAGTAAGAAACAGTTTTGTGTTTGGCTGGCATCTCCTAACTATCTGGATTATACCTAGACTATGTTTGGGCATTTTTGTGCAAGTGTTTTAAGCGTTTTATTTCACGAAGGCCCGATCGTTTGTTCTATTCCCATATATGGGGCCCGGTGCTGGCCCTCGCCTTGAAGCACTGTTGTTATCTAAGTAGTTTCAATTTCTTTGCTCCTGGGGCTATTATTGTTGTTGCAAAATTAGTATCAAATGTGTGCGGAGAGTTGTGTAATGGTATCTCAATTCGTGTGTGCGTTATTACACTTGTAAATTTGCGTACGAATCTCTAAATATCTGCTGAGATTTGCGAATGTGTACAATAATCTGCGAATGTGTATTCAGAATCCGCGCAGTCAGATTTGTAATAGTGGATGCGATTGGGTTTCAGTTGTTTGCTCTTTGTTTTTTTTCTTTCCTTCGGGTTTGTAAACATGTAAAAAAACTCTGAATGTGTAATTAGTACGTTTTTCTCTGAACAAAATGTGTGAGAAGGTGACGAAAATGGCCGCTTTGGTTCTATATATCCCAGTTTAGGGTAAACTAAACAGACAAATCTTCACATGCATTTCGATCAAAAATCCCGTGTGAAACGGCAGTTAATCAAGAGGACCGCCTGAATGATATCTGATGACTTATCTGTATTTTCAGCAGTGTTAATTATTCGCCATGGTTATCATCAACGACCTTTATTTTCAGAATAAAAAGAGAGGATAACTAAATAAAAATTATTTCGCGAGGCCTAAGACTGTGACGAAGGATATTGACACTTTCGTCAACGAATAAAAACGAGACGAAAATGTTTGCCGGAGACGAGATATACAATCAGAACTAATGTAGTTCGCATACAGGGATATTCAACTAAAATTTGAAGTTAGAGAAATTTTCTAGAAGCAAAGGTCTGGAAGATCATAATGTCTAACTATTTAGTATGACAAATATTTAAATAACCTATTAGTTGTATGAACACTGCATCTAATCAATAACTGACTGGCAAATCAAATTAATTCAGTACAATTCAAAAAGTTTTCGACAATATTTGTCATGTGACGTAGAACTGAACATATATGCATAAAGTTTTCTCATTTACTAAATAAAAGTAGGGCTGCATTTCATCCATCCATCCATCCATCCATCCATTTTCCAAACCGCTCATCCTATCGGGTCGCAGGGGGTCCGGAGCCTATCCTGGAAGCAATGGGCACGAGGCAGGGAACAACCCAGGATGGGGGGCCAGCCCATCGCAGGGCACACTCACACACCATTCACTCACACATGCACACCTATGGGCAATTCTTAGCTACTCCAATTAGCCTCAGCATGTTTTTGGACTGTGGGGGGAAACCGGAGTACCCGGAGGAAACCCCACGACGACATGGGGAGAACATGCAAACTCCACATGCATGTGACCCAGGCGGAGACTCGAACCCGGGTCCCAGAGGTGTGAGGCAACAGTGCTAACCACTGCACCACCATGCCGCCCCTGCTGCATTTAAAAATAAGAAAAAATGAATAAAACGTGGAAATTGTACATGTTTGAATAAAGTGCTTCACTTAAGCCGTAAAACCCTAGTACCGTTGTGTTTGTGTCATATATGTTAGTGTTCATGGAATTAAGTATTGGTTTCGATAACCCAACAACGGTAATACAATTACAGTCTCGTTTAATATAAATACAAACTTATCACTTCGATCGCTATTAGAGTAGGATATTATTTCGAAAAGATATCAAACGTGACATGTTTTTCTCATATTAGCTTTATATTTGTCAGAGTAACAACGCAAACGGAATGACGAGCCTTTTCAGGCGAAAACAACAGATTTTACTTTTTATTCCAAATAAAACATGGGGTTACCAACTTCAGCCAGGTGGCTGGAGTGAGGTTTTCAGTTCGAGTTGTCTGCACACAAATGTAACAGTTCTTACCTTGTAAATAGTCTGTATTTAACCGTGTAAATTCCCATTTGACGTAGCCAATTTTTGGTTTATAATGGAATATTACCGGTTTGCCGTAAGATTTCCTGCGTGAATCTGAATGCGTGAGTGTAATGCCAGATGCTTGAGATTTGGCAACCCTGAAAACGTAAATTTTTTTATTTCACCTGAGTTGATTTATATAACAAATAACATCACTTTATACAGTTGTTAAAAAGCAGAAACTTCAACGAACATGAAAGCACCAATAAACTACGTCTTCAAATATCCATCCATTTTCCAAACCGCTTATCTTACTGGGTCGCGGGGGTCCGGAGCCTATCCCGGAAGCAATGGGCACGAGGCAGAGAACAACCCTGGATAGGGGGCCAGCCCATCGCAGGGCACACTCACACACCATTCACACACACGCATGCGCACCCACGGGCAATTTATAAACTCCAATTAGCCACGGAAACCCCAAGACGACATGGGGAGAACGTGCAAATTCCACACACATGCGACCCAGGAGGACACGAACCCGGGTCCCAGAGGTGTGAGGCAACAGTGCTAACCACCATGCCGCCTCCATCTTCAAATATTTATTTAAATATTTCTGTTTTAATATTCAGAGAGAACAGGCCTGGTGGCATTATAGCCTACGCATTTTGAAGTGATTTAATTTAGCACTAATGGCACTAGAGATTTTACAGTTCTCAGTTTCCGGGGTAAACAAACACAAGTTTGTGTTTCAAATAGGAGAGAAATCTGTGTATTTGTTTACTGCACAGTCAGACCTTAATACCATCTGTTAACATTGCTTTCATTTCATCTTGGTGAATATAGTGCAACCACCCATCCATTTTCCAAACCGCTTATCCTAATGGGTCGCGGGGGGTCCGGAGCCTATGGTGAATATAGTGACTTTCAGAAATCGAAGTGAAACTTTAAACATTATACTTAGCACTTTTAATTTTAGACGACTAAATCAACTGAAGTTTTAGTTCACTGTAATTATGATATTTAGTCAACTAAAACTAAAATTATGATTGAAACTAAATGAGAAAATTAGCAAAACTTTTCAGGAAGAGTTTTATGTTTTCTCATTTAAGGCATATTGGAAACTACCAGGCTGCAGACGTGAAAACCTGCCTTTGCCATACCGGGAACGGAACCCGGCCCGCCAGGCTACAGGGATGTCTACTTTCGTCAGCTGGCTGACATGCCATTTTCATTGCGGATAAATCTGCACAATGCTTTACATGCATGTAAGAGTTTTATTACCTTGCAAACAGTCTGTTGGGTTTGAAAACTGCCCCAGTGCTTTTGATGTAGCTAATTTGGGGCTTAAAGTGGAAGAATATATATTTACCATAACACTTCTGGCAACAGCATGAAAGTCGGAAAGCGTGAGTGTCACGCCAAATGCGTGCAAGGTCGCCACCCTGTGGATGAATCGGGAATCGCTGGACCGTATGGAAGCTCCGCGCCTCTAAACACGTGACCCAAAGAGGAAACAATAGAAACGCCTCATCGCGCCTCCGGTCGGACGATCTCCGGCTTTAAGTCAAACAATCGTTTCACCTGTAACGGCTCACCATTGGCCTGCACCGCTGAAATGTTTCAGGACTGTCCCGCGCACGATAGGGGTGATAGGCACAATAATGCTTCAAATCAATTTGCATCCAATTTAGCCAGGGTCTCTGCGATGAACGCAGGACCGTTGTCTGTGGTGATTTTAGATGGAATGCCCCATCGCAGAATCACCTCCTTTAGCAGACATTTAGCCACGCTCAGAGCATCAGGGCGACGGCAAGAGAATGCCTCCACCCATCTGGAAAACAGATCTACAATCACCAAGCAATACTTATATCCCCTGCACGGCGTTAGCTCAATGAAATCCATCTGCAGGTGATCGAATGGGCTTTGGGGACTCGGGGTCACTGCAGGGTCGGTTGGAGTGCCCTTTCCCACACTGAATTTCATGCACACCATACACTTCCCGGAGAATTGGGCAGCAGCTGCGGCAAACCCAGGGGCATGCCACACCCGAGTCAGCTGCCACCATCCCGACACGAGACACATGATCCAGGCTGTGAGGGACCAAGCAGTAACGTAATTAAAGAAACAGAGCTTTTTTGACCCCCGAAATGCAAACAATAACAAACTCAAAACCTTAATAACTGGGCCCATAAAAGAGGCCAGCAAAAACAAACATGGCATAATTTTACAAAGCAAAACAGTAACTGAAGCAAACTGACCTTTCTAATATGGTAACATGAGGGAACATATATAGCGGTTTGGCCAAACCAATTAACACACAAAAGGGATAAAACAAATAAGCACTACATATAACTAAACAAAGCAAAACACAGCTAAACCCCAACTCCCCCCTCTTGCCATGGCAGCACATGGTTCGCTCCTACTCCAGGGGTTGTCTTTTGAGACACCTCCGCCCTCAGCCACACCTTTACGCTGAATAAAAGACCATCCCCTACAAACAAAGTAACTACAAACCAAAGAGATTAAACAATCACTGCACACAACCCTACAATATCAAAATATATATACACACACGCACTACACCTAACACCAAAGACAAAACACAACTAAAACCTATGAATTACTACTGTAAAGCAATTTAATTAGAAAATGCATACAAATACTGAACTAAGTTCTTACTGTGTGGCTGTAGCCATCACAAGGCCATGAACGGCTTTCTCCATCCCTGGATACACAGATCTCTTCATCCGCGTAGCTCACCCTCTGTTGCACCTGTTCACCTGAAGAGGCGTTCATCCTGGCCAGGAGTCATGGCAACGAGGAGGGTAGGCGGAGTCATGACAGAGGCGCTCACCCTGGCCAGGAGCCATGGCAACGAGGAGGGTAGGCGGAGTCATGACAGAGGCGCTCACCCTGGCCAGGAGCCATGGCAACGAGGAGGGTAGGCGGAGTCATGACAGAGGCGCTCACCCTGGCCAGGAGCCATAGCAGCAGGGGAGTTGGGTGGATCTGTGACACTCACCCTCACATCCTGTAGGACGACATTTCTGCTTTTCAGAATGAGTGTCTGTCTGAAATTATCTTCTACATCGTGCTAATGATTTAGCTGCTCTATGCTCATCTGCAAGAGAAAAATGAGGATATAGTAGTTCAGAAAAAAACTAGACTTATTTGCTTCATTTGCTTGTACTTTAAACTCTGTGAGCAGGAATGATTCACCTTAAAGACCAACAATCAATTATTTTACTATGAAATTATGTTTCTAAAATTATAAGATTCCAAATATTTATTCCTGGTAACAGCAGGACAAAAACTTTGAACCTCAAACTGTTTTCTTTTTTACAGACAACAAATACACAGAAAATGTATCACTGCACAAACAAGCTCTCTCAAAGATGATATCCTTTGATAGAATGTACAGGGGCTCACAGTTCTTCATTTCATGCTTTAACTTTTGAAGTTACCAAAAAATACCTGTGACTCACATGTATGACAGGAAACCAAGCAAGATAAAGAATTTTTAAAAATCCGCTTTGGCTGCACCTGCAGTTCATTTAAGAACAATGAGACATCGACAGTAAACAGTGACGGATTTTGATGCCTTACTGTCAGAAGCCCGTCTTCTGTTGGTCTTGCTGTGGTTCATCAATGTCCCTCTGTGTCTTTGATGTATGCTGGAATTAGATATCTGACTCATACATCTGCCATCCCAGCACTGCTGAGTGCTGGTTTTGAATGTGGCCATAACTGTGTCTGTGTGCAGTTTGCAGGCTTCCTCTGTTCACATGGCATTTCTCCACCTTCCAGTGCCCTGCAATGGACTAACGTGCTGTTGAAGGTTTACCTCACTTTACACTGTGTGCTTCCTGCATTAGGGTCTAGAATCTGTCTTGATCCGATCTAGATTCTACATAATTATTCTAATGATGAAAACAGATGAATCTTTGACGCAACAGGGGGATCAAACAAATATACTTTTCATATAAGCAAAAACATAGTATAAATACACATCAACACAAATTCATGCATCATCTGTATTCATGCTGATATTTTAATTTCATTAATAAAGGAGTCTATCTTCCAATAGTTTATTTTCTGCTCAATAGACAAATAATAATAGAATGACATGCTGAAGTGATAAACTTTCAGCCTTGTGGTTTTGTCACTTCCTGTGTAAAGTGTCCACTCCCCCTTCACTCTGCCTGCTGTGTGTGAGAATAGAAACGACAGAGACAGTGAAGGTACAGAGGATGAGGAAGTGAGTGTCAGTCTCCACAGATCTGGGCTCAGTGACACACACACATATGGATCCTCTGATGCTCCTGTTTCTTCTCATTGCTGGGCTCACAGGTGAGTGTCACTCATTACAGTGGAACTGAGTAGAGATCTCTCTCCTGCTCCTCCCCACACTCTCAGCTGCAGGTTGGAGATGATGATGGAGATCTGTTGCTAGTTACATGATGATGTAATTGATGTGTTCTTGGAAATAATGAATACTTTTTCAATTTTAACAAATTTCACATTTTTGCATACAGTGGTTATCACGATGAATCACTTATATGGATCAAATACTTGGGACAGATTAATTCTTGTACAAATATTGTTTTGATAATTTGTCTGTCGTAATCAAGTAGTCAGCTTTCACTGTTCATTTTGGGTCTTTTTTACTGCAGTAGTTATTTTCTTTGTTTACTTTACTTTGATCATCCTACTTTGCCCTGCGGTAACCCATCTGCTTCTGGCTAGCTACTTGAGGCTAGCACAGAAAACAAGACTGGAAAAAGAAAGTCATTTTCTTTCAATAACAAATATAGAATAATCAAAACTTATGATAAACCACCAAAAACAAGACCACGGAGATGCAGCAGCAAAACTACAGTGAGCGGTTTGAAACAATGTAACATTCTGAAATTTGTGCTGTGTGTTGCGTCGGGGCAGGCAAGCAGGCAATGGAAGCCTTATTGACGAGAGACAGACTCAGGACAGGGAGCATGAGAACGTGAATGACAGACCTAGGGGAGACAGCCTAGCACACAGACTAAATACACAGAACTAAAGGGACGGAAACGCAGAACGGCTGAGAACAATCAGGAATTCACACGAGGATGATAAGGGGGTGTGGCATACAGGAGTATCGTACGAGCAGGTCATGACACTGTGTAAAAAAATTCTATTGAATTGAATACTTATGAGGGGCGGCATGGTGGTGCAATGGTTAGCACTGTTGCCTCGCACCTCTGGGACCCGGGTTCGAGTCTCCGCCTGGGTCACATGTGTGTGGAGTTTGCATGTTCTCCCCATGTCGTCGTGGGGTTTCCTCCGGGTACTCCGGTTTCCCCCCACAGTCCAAAAACATGCTGAGGCTAATTGGAGTCGCTAAATTGCCCATAGGTGTGCATGTGTGAGTGAATGGTGTGTGAGTGTGCCCTGCGATGGGCTGGCCCCCCATCCTGGGTTGTTCCCTGCCTCGTGCCCATTGCTTCCAGGATAGGCTCCGGACCCCCCGCGACCCAATAGGATAAGTGGTTTGGAAAATGGATGGATGGATGGATGGATGGATGGATGGCTGAATATTTATGTACAGTATTATAGCATATTCGAATTATGCACAGATCAGTAATTTAATTTGTACGGTACAGTAATTCGAAAAGCGTTTGAAAGAGCTGTACTGTATTTTGACATCGTCAATAAAATTCAGTGAATAGTGACTGTATAGCGTCAGTTTTATTACCTTATATTCATGTAAAAATATACAAATCTCAATTAGATGATAATCTTCTTAAGACATAAAGAGAAAACATGTGTTATAATGATAATCCGCTTACAGTATAGTGATCAATTTCGCCCAGAGAGACGTGATCACTATAGGCGTCTTCCACTATAATTCCAAAAGAAATTATCTTTGTGAAGTGTTTGCAAACTATTTATGGAACAGTGATATTTAAGACATGACCAATTTATCATGAATCGATTTATTGATATTGTTTAGTATAACATTTAAATATTCTGTGTGATGTTGTCATGTCTTCCTTTTAGTGATCAAGCAGTATAAATACTCTGTTAGTGCTCATAAAATGCCCTTGTCTTTTGTACCCTGTGATTTTCTGTGAGGGTGACAACTGATCTGACTGGGGTCATTTCAGTTTGCATGGTCTCCCTGTGGTTACGTTGGTTTCCTCTCAGTTCTCTGGTTTCCTCCCACAGTCCAAAGACACGTGGTTCAGGTGAATTGGTGCCTCTAAAAGTGCCCACAGTGACTGTGTGTGAGTGTTTGCTCTGTGACAGACTGGCATCCTGTCCTGGGTGTTCCCCTGCCTTGTGCCCTGTGCTGCCTCAGATCAGCTCCACGCTCCCTGTACTGTATTGACCCTTTACTGGGTAAGCATGTGGAAGATAGATGGCTGAACTAAAATATTGAACATTTTTTACATATCATTCACAAGTCAAATATCACAGAACTAGGTGTATTTATAAATACAGTCTGTGTGGTCATCACACAAAATGATGAGCCCATTCATTCACCTCCCCTGTGCCTTATTACCAGTGATTTAAGGTTCTGGTTTTCCTCTCAGGCCTTCCCACACACTCCCAAACTCAGATTCCCCATGGTTCTGATAAACAAATGTGACCCTAATCCAAGTATTACACAATCAAAAAAATAGGGTTGGGCCCGTTGGGCATCAGGGCTGGTGTGGTGCTGAGGCGCCGCCCGCCGCATTGTGACACTTGGGTCCCAACTTGAGCTGACCCATCCGGGTAGGCCTGTGGAATGTCTTGTCTCTCTGACAAGATGACCATCTTCCTCTGCTGTCGGGGAAGCTTTAGAAACTCTGCATTTCAGTGGTGACATTCTCTAGGGTAGCCAAATCTCTGTAGCTGGATATAACTACTTTTGGTCTGGTCGCTCTGACAGCTGCCATACTCGGAGTAGCTATTGCTGTGGCGGATCGGCTCCTCCCGATGGTGTATGATATCACCCCTTTCAACGACCATATTATGAGACTCAGGCTAAGGCAGTCCTTTGGTGTTTTGTCTGTTGTCTTAGTGTATGCTCTGACCGTGCTGAGAGATGTCTCATTGAGGGAGACATTTTACTCGCAACATTGCTCAGTGGTTGATGGGTACCCATGAGGTGATGCTCCTTTGGTCATGGGTGACTTCATTGTGAACACAGGCACTGACAGGGAAGGCTTTGAGGATTGTGTCGGTCCCCATGGGTCTGGAGAATGGGGCGACAGTGGCTCCATATTCCTTGACATTGCGAAAGGTCAGAGGCTACAGGTTGCGGAATCCTGGTTCCAATGCCCTAAGCCGCATTATTGGACTTTGTACTCCAATGCTGGTGGTGCGGCAAAGGAGATCAATCACATCCTCGAGGGCAGACCCTGGAGGATCCTGCAGGGTCTACAGAAGCATCCAGTTTGTGAACCACAGATTTGTTGTTGCTATTCTGAAGATCTGTTAGATTCAGTAGGCTAAGATCCAGTACCTACTAGGAGAATGAAGCTGGACTTGGCAAGGCTCCAAGATCAAGCTGTTCTGATGAGTTTGCATGCAGTTTGAGGAATTTGCAGACTTGGGTGCGACTGCTGACTGTAATGTGATGTGCGCGACCTTCCCTGGTAAGACTCTGAAGGTTGCTGAGGGTTTTGTTGGTGTGGCTGGTGTTTTCAGAAGGAGGTATTTCACCAAGAGGAGTCATAGCGCATGATTTGGTGGCAACTCCAGTGTCTACCTGAAAAGGAGGGCTGTGAGGGCTCTAAGGGCAGATAAGGATGTGTTTGTAAGACAAATTTGTGAGCAGGTGACACATCATTTGTGGTCTAATGACCCACACCCTGCTTACAGAGGGATTGAAGTATTACATATATCTGAATCTGTTCCTCAGAGACTTGCAGTCAGGGCGGGTGATGGAACGGTCCTTACGGATGACACTGCAGTTGTGACCTGCTGGGCCGGCTACGTTGAGCAGTTGTTTAAAGCTGACCCTCCAGCTAGGATGTTGGACATCTCTGGGTCTACAGTTCTAAAAGAAGATCCTCCAATCAGCTGTGAACCACCCAGTCTCACTGAGATTGCATGGGTGGTGAATCAGCTGGGGGTGGGGAAGGCTGCAGGGATCTGTGGTATCTGGGTTGAACTTCTCCAGGCTGGTGGTAAGGCTGTCCTCCCGGCACTGCAGGCAGTCTTCGCTTCCATTTGGCAGTCAGACATCATCCTAACTGACTGGAAAACGGGACTTATAGTCCCTATCTGGAAAGGGAAGGGTGATCACCTGGATTGTGGCAACTACAGGCCGATAACACTGCTCTCACTGCCGAGTAAGGTCCTTGCTAGGATTAACAGGATTCGTGATCACTTGCTCACCTATCAGTGGCCAAAGCAGTCTAGTTTTACACCTAAGAAGTCTACCATTGGCCGCATCCTTGCACTGAAAGTTCTCATTGAGTGTAAGCACGAATATCAACAGAGGTTCTTTGCAGCTTTTGGTTTAGTTTCTTAAGGCGTTCGATTCAGTTGATCGAGTTGTCCTGTGGGACATCCTGAGATTTTGCGGGATCCCCCTACAGCTTCTGGATGTCATGGCCGGCCTGTACATTGGTACAGTGAATGCTGTACAGAGTGGAGGAAGAACCTCTACATTCTTCCCAGTTGATTCTGGGGTTTGCCAGGGATGTGTTCTTGCTCCTACTCTGTTCAATGCTTGCATGGACTGGGCGTTGGGCAGGGATGTGGGGTCCAGTGGTTATGAGGCATTTGTTGGTGAAGTAAGATTTACTGCTCTTGACTTTGCTGTGCTGTGATCTTTCCGGAGTCAATGGAAGCTCAGCTCGGGGCTCACCGGAGACTGAGTGAGGAGTCTGAGTTTCTGGGATTGCAGGTGTCCTGGATAAAGACCAAGATCCAGGCTTTTAATGATTTCTAAGGCACAGCCATCAATTGTGTGTCTGTCTGCAGGGGAATATCGACCTTGTCGAGAGATTTACCCGCCTCAGCAGCGACATTCATGTCTCTGGTGAATCTTCCTATAAAGTCAGCAGACGGATTAGAAAAGCATGTGGGGTCGTGAGGTTGCTGGAAAGGGGCGTGTGGCATTACCAATATCTCTGCAAGAGGACGGGGGTTCAAGTCTTGAGAGCCCTGGTGCTCCCTGTGTTGCCCTATGGCTATAAGAGATGGACGCTATGCAGTGAGCTGAGATGAAGACTGGACTCCTTCAGTACTGTGTCTCTTCAGAGAATCCTTGGGTACCACTGATTTGACTTTGTGTCGAATGAGCGATTACTAGAGGAGCCCTGAATGAGGGACATTATCCGCATTGTGAGGAAGTTGTCAGTTACGGCACTACGGACATGTGGTGCGTTTCCTTGCGGGTGATCCGGGTCACAGGATCCTCAATGCTGTGGACCCAAGCGGCTGGACCAGGCCAAGGGGATGCCCATGCAGCACCTGGCTGCGGCAGATGGATGGTGGGACTGGACAGTGTATCTGCCTGGAGGATCGCTGGCCGGGATCCCGGGGAGTTTCGCTGTGTGGTGGGTGCAGCAACATGCTGCATCAGCGCATACTCCCCAACCTGACCTGACCTGACCTGATCGTGGTGTGGAAAATGTGAATTCAGTTGGTTGTTCTCCCTGCAGGTGCTGACAGTGTGTCCACAGGTGGATGGGTGACTGTTCGCAGTGGAAGATCTGTCACCATTCCATGTTTCTATGGTGACAGATATAAAACTCATGTGAAAAAATGGTGCAGAGGGTATAATGTGAGGTCATGTACTCCCATAGTACACACTGACTCTCCACAGGAGGGTAAAGTGTCAATCAGAGATGATCCTGACCAGCGAGTCTTCACTGTGACCATCAACAATTTGACAGCTGGGGACTCTGGTTGGTTCTCATGCTTTGTAAATATCAGTGGAGGTTCAGATGTTCGAGATTGGGTTTACCTGTCAGTAACTGAAGGTAAGATGCCTGAAGGTAAAATATCTGACCAGACCTATATAAGCATGAATGCAAATGTTCATTTTATAAGTTAAAATGACTGTAAAGTATTTATTTGTAAATAAGGATGGAATTAAAATAAATACAAGGAATGAATCAGCCAGTGTTAAACTGCATTTTTGTAAATTAAAGTCCAAATATACATATTTTTCACTTATGTAATAAATAAAATCAGAGAGAAGTAACAGTACCAGTTTAAATGGGCTACATCAGGGGTCCTGCAACTTTCAGGGATAAATTTGAAGTTTTCATCCATCCATCCACCCATCCATATCCTGTAACCACTTGTCCTGTTCAGGGTCGCAGGGTATCCAGAGCCTATGAGTGCAAGGGAGGGAACAACCCAGGATGGGGCGCCAACCTGTCGCAGGGCACGCACACACAGACACACACACACACACACACAGACCTGTACTCATATCTTTGTGGGGACCATCTATTCATATCTATGGGCAAAACCTTATTCCCAACAATGAAAACCTTGATCCCTACCCAGTCCTAACTTGGACCATAAGTAACCAAACAAAATGCACAAGAAAATGGTCCCCACAACATCAAAATAACTGGTTTTTATTACATTGTGAGGATATTTGGTCCTCACAATGTAATGTTTACCTGAACCCCTTCTCCACACACACACCATTGATACCTACGGGCAATTCGGATACTTAACCTGAGCATGTTCTTGGACAGTGGGGGGCCACTAGAGCACCTGGAGGAAACCCCACAATGACACAGGGGGAGCATGCAAACTCCACAGACACAGAGCCATAGCAGAGAGTCAGACTCTATGTGAGGCAACAGCGCTAAGCACTACACCACCGTGCCTTTAGCAAAGCAAATTTTAATATTCTTTGTTTAATACTCTGTGTTTAATATTCTGCCTCTTTATTAATTTGTGTATAAATGGTGTATTAGGGAGAGAGAGTTAATCAGCCTGGTAATTTTCATACTGTTCCTGCAGGTGTGTCCATGGTGAAATGGATGCGTGTACAAAGAGGAGGATCTATCACCATCCCATGTTTCTATGATGACAGATATAAACCTCATGTGAAATACTGGTGCAGAGGGTATAATGTAAGTTCATGTACTCCCATAGTACACACTGACTCTCCACAGGAGGGCAAAGTGTCAATCAGAGATGATCCTGACCAGCAAGTCTTCACTGTGACCATCAACAATTTGACAACTGGGGACTCTGATCGGTACTGGTGTGGTGTGGAAATCAGTGGAGCCTCAGATGGAGATCGGGTTAACCTGTCAGTCACTGATGGTAAGATGTCTGTACTGCAGACTGTAGCCAATGAGATGCACAGTATGTAACAGGTCATTGAGTCAAAAAGGAAGGACATTAACACAAATATTGTTTCCTGTAAAAGGAAAAGATACTTTAATATTGTAAAAATTTTATTTTCACTCAATGTGATAAACGAGATTTGAAAGAAGTAACAGTGTCAGTTTAAATGGGCAACTTCACAGAGTTCAATATGATAAGTAATATATGGCTTTTTGGAAAAACATTTGCATATGCATGTTTAATGAGCTGATTTTCATAATATTTCATTGTGGTGTAAATATTTCAGTGTTTTATCTGTTCCTAACCTGTGTGTTCAGCTCCTTCGGGGCTGTCAGTGGACAAACAGGAGGTGACGGGTGTGGATGGAGACAGTGTCCGTGTTCAGTGTTACTATGGAAACAACAAAAGACATAGGATGTGGTGTAAGATTGGGGGCTCCTGTGCATCAGAGACATCTGGGAGTTTGGATGGGAGGCCTGTCCTGATCAGGAATGACACAGAAAATAAAACCTTCATTGTGACAATGAGGGGACTGGAGAGGAAGGACACTGGCTGGTATTGGTGTGCTGCTGGATATCAGCAGATTCCAGTTCATATTACTATCAAACGTAAGTAATTAATTTAAATCTGTGTGTGGATCATTTATACTTGAAAATAAAAAGATAAATACTAATTAACCCAGCAGTTTCACTCATGAAGGGGGTTTGTGCTTCTTTGTGGGGATAATCCCCTATTTATCAGCTGTTGTGAAACAGAGTTATTTATTGGGATTATTGTTTCAATGATAGTGGCACAGTGCTCCAGTAGGCGGCGCTGTTGCTTCACACCTCCATGTTTAGGGGTTTGAATCTGGCTTCTGCTCTGTCTGTGTGGAGTTTGCATGTTCTCCACATGTTGTGTGGGTTTCCTCCAACAATCCAAAAACGCACAGTCAGGCTAATTGATGTCTCTAATACACAGTGTGTCTTCTAGTTCATGATCAATATGTAACATGAAAAAATCACACCATTTTGCCACAAACATACAGCCAGCCCTTTGTTATGTATACAAATCCATGTAGTTTGCATTTTTTTTTTGTGGGGATGAATTGTTACTAAAGGTATGCTGACTGACTGATTTTTCATTGTAGCAAAGGTCAGTGTTACAGTTGTACTCTGTAATATCTGTCCCAGTGCTGCATCCATCCATTGTCTGAAACTACTTGTCTAAGTCAGGGTCCCTATGGGCGCAAGGCAGGGAACATCCCATGACAGGGTGCCAACCCATTGCAGGACACACTCACACTCCATTCCCTCACACAAGCACACCTACCGGCAATTTGACAACTCCAATTAGCCTCAGCATGTTTTTGGACTGTGGGGGGAAATCAGAGTCCCTGGAGGAAACCCCACAATGACACAGGGGGAGCATGCAAACTCCATACACACGGAACTCCAGCGAAGACTTGAGTACACGTGCCAGAGGAGTGAGGCGACAGTGCAAACTATCCTTTCTCCTGTTTCCACTGCTCTCCTTTTCTCTGCACATTATGAAGAAGGAGGGGATTAATAATGAAAAACGGAGGTAAGCATTCAGCAGCATTTACAGTAGTGTGGGGGTCCTGCTAGCAGCATTTACCTGATCACACAGTGATGGGAAACTGTCATTTTAATTTTAAGAAAAAAAGATATTGTTTTTTATTTTATTTTCTTAATAATGAACTTGAGATCCCATCCCATCCAGGGTGAGCCCTTGCCTTGTGCCCTGTGCTGCTGGGGAACGACTGCAGGCCTGTTTTTACAAAATAGTGTAACATGTTGTGTGATAATCTCTAGCTATTTTCATGCTCTTTGTTAATGTCTCCTGTTCCTCACATATGTCCTGTGTAATAGTACACATGTGACTGTACCGTGTTTCTATAAAGCATGTAAGGCTTTACTGTACACATCCACCCTCTTATTCAGCTCTTTGGTCCAGCTGGCTCTGTATGTAGGACTGAGCTTATTGGTGCTGCTGTTGGTCATCATCATCACATGGAAAGTGCGGGACAAACACAGTGAGTGGCAACTTCATGCTTTTATCCTTTTCCAAAGATTGCTTGACAGGGACACAGACAGCAGCATTCAGACACACAGGTCTATGCAGTGAAATTAAAACATAAAACGTGGTCACAACCCTTTGGAAAAGGAATAACAGTGCAGAGCTAAAATCCACTATAGTACAAACAGGACATCAGAGGACAGCAGCCCTGAAGGAGCCTTTCTAACCCGAACCCTTTCCTCCATGATCCTGCAGACTTTCCTCTGACCCCCTGAGTCTGTGTCCACCCAGCTGAGCTTATAAAAACCTCCCTGAATTAGTTATTCTAACCAGGGCCGGCTGGGATTCACTGATTGGTTACCAGCAAGCTCAGACTGGTAATCAGTTGTCATAGAAATAAGAAAACTATTGCCCCTATTCAGTAGATAGTTTTACTCATTAATTAGACTTGATAATATTTTCAGATGTATGTACATGCTGATTAAAAGTGAATGTGTTTGTTACAAAGCAAGTCATCTGTGTCGGTTAAGGACAGTGACAATGGTGTCAGCAGAATAATTTTCTATTTTTTTCCTCATTTCTTTCCTTGTAGAGAAAAATGTGGCTGGGGGCCAAAATCTAGGAAGGACAGTAAGTTCATGTTTCATATGGGAAGAAAATCTGTCATGCTCCGATCATGCCGATCCTCTTGTGTGCCAAGCCCCCTCACCTAACTCAAGTTGAATCCTCGTGTTATCAGCTGCTCTGTCCTGTGTATTTAAGTCCGCCTCAGAGTATGTTTCCCCATTCAGCGTATTTCCGAACCCACAAATGCTACCCAGGGTCATTAACATCTTAATGTTACTGGTGGTCCTTGAGTTCCCGATGGTGTCATCCCCTAATAAATCCCTTGTTTTCCCGATCGTGGCATATATGGTTGCCCGTGTCTTGTATGCACCCTGTACGACCCTCGCATGTCTTTAGCATCATGTAAATTACTCACTTTTATGTACACGCACAAAAAACACGTCACGTCTGGGGAATATTAAGGGGACAGTATATGGGATGAGGAGAGCAATTTTTTTGGAAAAAATAAATGAACAGCTTCGGTCTTCCTTAAAACGCGACATTTTGGCGACGAGAATAGAGCTTGCACTTCCACCACCTTCACCTTCTCTTGCACTTCCCGGCGAACCTCCTGTCCCTTGGACTCGCTGGCTGGAATCATTCCAGACATACTCGGATGTCCTGGGACAGCATGAAGTCAGCGACGCTCGGAAGAAAGCCATACTTATTCACTGCTTAGGCACGGAAGGACGGCAGATCTTTCGGACGCTCGGACCTGCGGAGATGTATGAAGACGCTGTTTCGCTCCTGGGTTCTCACTTCGCAGCTCCACAAAGTGTCATCCTGTGGCAGATTCTTTTTCGCCGAAGGCGACAGCAGCCGGGTGAGTCCGTACATCATTACGTGGCTAATCTGCGTGGTTTAGCCAGTCTTTGTAAATTTGGTGGCATGCAGGATGAATTCATTCGTGGTCAGCTGGCTGAACACTCTAACCACCCTAAAATTAGAGAGCGACTGTTGATGGCAGCACATGACCTCGCTAGCGCTATACAAGTCGCATTTCAAATTGAAACAGCAGCGGAGTTTACGTCTAAATTACCTTACTCCGCTGTCACCTCGCTCCCTGCACAATAAGTATCTGCATCACAGCCACCTTCGTCAGGACTATCTGAAGTTGGTTCAGACGTGCATTATACACCGCGAAAGCAACAACGACGACGCTGTGGGAATTGTGGCTCATTCTCCAATGTGTCGACCCGCCCGTCCGATCCTCCTGGATGCCGTGGAATCCCCGTGTTTACCAGCTGTTTCGAAGTGTCTTCATTAGTTTTGTGTATTTATGTCCAGGTCAGAGAATGTTTCCCTAGTTCTGTCATTGTATTGTTATGGTGATTTTTGTTCCGTATGCCGATCCGGCTCCCTATTAAATCCCTTTTTGTCCTTCACCTGTTTTCCCAGTCCGAGCTTGCCGTATCATGACGCCGTGTTACTGGGGCCGGCTGTCTCTCTACATTTAATCACCAATCCCCACTCTTCCCATCTATAACTTCAGTACTTCAGCTCCCATGTTGAGTCCCCTGGCCCTTCATGATGGTGTTACTGCTGAGCTGCGCCACCTGCTGGAGGCAGACATTATTGAGCTAGTTGATGCTTCTCAGTGGATCTCAAATCTGGTGATAGCTAAGTAGAAATGCAGGAGTCTGTGTCGACCTCCGGGCTGTAAACAAGGCCGTCGTCCCTGACAAGTACCCCCTCCCTTCCATAGTAGAAGTCACTTCCCACTTTCATGGCTCGATGGTCTTCACAAAACTGGGCCTTCGTCGGAGCTATCTGCAGATCCCTCTCCAGCCTGACAGCCAGAATCTCACGGCTTTTGTGACACATGCTGGAGTGTTTCAGTGCACATGGGTCTCATTTGGGCTTAGCTCTGCCCCCAGCTGCTTCCAGAAGATTATGACTACCATCTTCACTGGCATACCTGGGGTGATTATCTACCTCGATGACATCATGGTCCATGGATTCTGCCTCACGGCTGAGGGCCTCATTCCACTTCAACCTAATATTGAGGCCATTCAGCGTATTTCTGGACCCACGAATGCTAACCAGGTTGTCTCTTTCCTGGGCATGACAGCTTATTACCTGTGTTTTTTGCCTCACTACTCTGCTACCACAGCTCCATTACATCAGCTGCTGCAGAAAGATGCATTTGGATGCCAGCCTGCTTTGAGGCTTTCCAGCTCCGAAAGTCCCATCTCACATCACCTCCTATCCTGGCAAACTGTTCCCTCTCATGCCCCACCTCTGTCACCTGTGATGCCTCAGCTGTGGCAGTTGGAGCTGTACTGTCACAGCTGCAGGATGGAGTGGACTGGCCCATTGGCTCTGCCTCCCGTGCTCTCACCCCCACCGAACGAAAATATTCCGTGGGCGAACGTGAGGCTCTAGCCTGTGTCTGGGCCTGTGAGCGGTGGCACATGTATCTTTATGGCAGGGCATTTACACTGCGCACTGACCACTAGGCCCTGACAGCCTTGCTTGCAACAGCTAGTACAGGATGCAAACCACAATGACCGGTGGTCTGAGCAACTGCAGCAGTACAATATCATCCTGTTTTACCCCAGGTTGTGATAACGTTGTGGCAGACCTGCTGTCCCGCTACACCCAGTATCCTGCAGCACCTGACTCCATCTCTCAGGAACCAGACCTCAGCCAGATGATGCACACACCACTGAAGGCAGCTGTCTCCTTTGATGAACTCCGGCTGGCCTCAGAACCAGACCCAGTCCTTCCTCAGCTTCGTACATACATTCGCACAGGCTGGCCGACTGAAGTCTCTGCTGAGGTGACCCCTTACCACAGGGTCAGGGATGAGCTTTCATGTTGGAATGAGCACTGCGTAGCTCGTGGAGCTGTCACAGTGGTGCCAAGCAGCCTTCAGGCCCGTGTTCTTAGCATGGCACATGAAGGCCATTTGGGCATTGTACATGTCAAACCACGTTGTAGGGACCTAGTGTGGTGGCCCGGCATTGATAGGGACATAGAAAATCTAGTTAGGGATTGTGCAGCCTGCCTTATGAGCAGGAAAATGGGCCAACCTGCACCACCCCCTCTGCAGCCTCCGGTTTGGCCCATCCTTGGGAACATCTCCAACTGGATATCTGTGGGGAACTACATGGAGTTCCACAACAGCAGCGGTTCCTCCTTGTGGTGTATGATCTCCACTCTAAGTGGCCTGAGGTGGTCTCCACTGGCACTGTCACGGCACGGGTACTCACTGACATTTTAGACGCCCTCTTTGCTCGATGGGAAGTTCCTCTGGCTATTACTATGGATAATGGGCCCCAATTTGTGTCTGCTGAGTTCGAAGCCTTTCTGACGGATCCAGGCATCCGTCACATCTGCACAGCTTCATATCACCCCCAGGCCGATGGCGGAGCGGAGCGTCTCAATCAGACCCTTAAGTATGGCATCTGAGCCCACTTAGCTGAAGGTTACCCCTTTCAGCGGTGCTCCTTCACACACTGCTCCATTACAGGGCCACCAAGCACAGCACAACAGGCTGCTCACCAGCGTCACTTATGTTGGGCTGCGAACTGCAGCTTCCACTGGATCGACTCAAGGCCAGTGGCCCCTCCCCCTACATGCTGCCACAGGGTGTCCGCCCAGCAGCACAAGATGAAGCTGCGGTTTCATCGGTCTTGGGGGACGAGGAACCCCACTATTGCCGTTTTGGATTGGGTCAGAATCCGCCGCGCTCATCGTGACCACAAGCTGGTCTCATTCTGGTCCCCTCCTATTCAGGTGGTGGGGAAGCTAGGGCCAGCTACCTTTTCTCTTTCTGATGGGTCTCGATGGCACGCTGGCCGCCTCCGCAAGGTGGCAGCTCCGGAAATGGCCAGCACTCATGTTCATGCTGGCTCCCCTTCATCAGAAGGTGATTAGAACTTACCTATGGAACGAGGTGTGCTCACATCTGAACCCATAGTGCAGCACACTCAATGCCCAGCCGCACATCCATTCGAGTCTACATTGGAGTCCCCTCGAAGATCAGCTCGCATCCAGTCTCGCCCAGGTTACCCAAGGGACTTTGACTGAATTCTGATATGTTGACCTTGCACCTGGCTCTCTGTGCAGTTCATTTAATGTGCTGGGTACGCTAAGTACTATTGTGCTTTTCCATGCCAAATTGTGTTAATATATTGTTTATCTGAAACATTTTAGGGCATCCCAAACAACTGGGTGAGTGCAGTTTGCCGAATTATCATGATTGATTTTGTTTTCTGGGGGGGGGGGGGGGGGAGTAGAGGTTATGTACTCGCACAAGAAATACGTTACGTTTGGGGAATATCAAGTGGACAGTGCGCAGGAAGAGGAGAGCAGGTTTTTTGGGAAAAAATTACTGAACAGCTTCGGTTTACAACCTGTCTCGTGTCTTCCTTAAAACGCGACACCCACCGTTTGCGTACCTGACGGTCCAGCGTCTGACCTTCCTGTGTTTTCATACTGTGTTAGGTCTGGTGCTTGTTGGGTGCTTCTTATTTTCCTGCTAAAGACTGCAAATAAAGAGCGTGTTCTACCCCGACAAGCAAGTCTTTTTGTTCTTTGCTGCTCTCTCAATGTCTTGGTCTGCTTGGTGGTCTCCCCTTGTTATTCAGTACCGGGTGTCGTACTCCCCTTGTTATTCAGTACCGGGTGTCGTACTCCCCTTGTTATTCAGTACCGGGTGTCGATTCTCCCCTTGTTATTCAGTACCGCGTGTCGATTCTCCCCTTGTTATTCAGTACCGGGTGTCGTACTCCCCTTGTTATTCAGTACCGGGTGTCGGATCTCCCCTTGTTATTCAGTACCGGGTGTCGTACTCCCCTTGTTATTCAGTACCGGGTGTCGGTTCTCCACTTGTTATTCAGTACCGGGTGTCGTACTCCCCTTGTTATTCAGTACCGGGTGTCGATTCTCCCCTTGTTATTCAGTACCGGGTGTCGTACTCCCCTTGTTATTCAGTACCGGGTGTCGATTCTCCCCTTGTTATTCAGTACAGGGTGTCGTACTCCCCTTGTTATTCAGTACCGGGTATCGATTCTCCCCTTGTTATTCAGTACCGGGTGTCGTACTCCCCTTGTTATTCAGTACTGGGTCTGGCTACAGATGGCAGGAGAGGATGACAAATTGTTGGATGCTTTAGACTACGATTTCAGCAATGTTTGAGGCCTCTTAGCTTGTGGGACACGGCTCAGACCACGGCTTCCTAGCTCATCGGTCATGGCTCAGCTCGCTGCCTCCTAGCTCACAGGACGCGGCTCAGCTTGGGGCATCCCAGCTTGCGGAACGCGGCTCAGCTCGTGGCCTCTCAGCTCACGGCTTCCTAGCTCGCGACACGCAGCTCAGCCTGCGGCCTCCTCGCTCGCGCCACGCGGCTCAGCTCAGAGCCTCATTGCTCACGCCACGCGGCTCAGCTCGTGATCTTCCAGCTCATGCCACGCAGCGCTGTTCACAGCCTCCTACCTCACGCCTTCCTCGAGTGATCTGATGCCGGAAAAAATTGCCCTCCAGAGATTGTATTATTTTATTTTAGCTGGGTTTCTAGGCACAAAATTCTCTAAATATCGCTTTCTTAAAAAGGAGTCCGAGGAGTCTTTTATTTCGAGAAAATATTTATTAGTGTCCGATATTGACTGGGTCTGGTTACAGATGGCAGGAGAGGATGACAAATTGTTGGATGCTTTAGACTACGATTTCAGCAATGTTTGAGGCCTCTTAGCTTGCGGGACACGGCTCAGACCACGGCTTCCTAGCTCATCGGTCATGGCTCAGCTCGCTGCCTCCTAGCTCACAGGACGCGGCTCAGCTTGGGGCATCCCAGCTTGCGGAACGCGGCTCAGCTCGTGGCCTCTCAGCTCATGGCTTCCTAGCTCGCGACACGCAGCTCAGCCTGCGGCCTCCTCGCTCGCGCCACGCGGCTCAGCTCAGAGCCTCATTGCTCACGCCACGCGGCTCAGCTCGTGGTCTTCCAGCTCATGCCACGCAGCTCTGTTCACAGCCTCCTACCTCACGCCTTCCTCGAGTGATCTGATGGCGGAAAAAATTGCCCTCCAGAGATTGTATTATTTTATTTTAGCTGGGCTTCTAGGCACAAAATTCTCTAAATATCGCTTTCTTAAAAAGGAGTCCGAGGAGTCTTTTATTTCGAGAAAATATTTATTAGTGTCCGATATTGACTGGGTCTGGCTACAGATGGCAGGAGAGGATGACAAATTGTTGGATGCGTTAGACTATGATTTCAGCAATGTTTGAGGCCTCTTAGCTTGCGGGACACGGCTCAGACCACGGCTTCCTAGCTCATCGGTCATGGCTCAGCTCGCTGCCTCCTAGCTCACAGGACGCGGCTCAGCTTGGGGCATCCCAGCTTGCGGAACGCGGCTCAGCTCGTGGCCTCTCAGCTCACGGCTTCCTAGCTCGCGACACGCAGCTCAGCCTGCGGCCTCCTCGCTCGCGCCACGCGGCTCAGCTCAGAGCCTCATTGCTCGCGCCACGCGGCTCAGCTCGTGGTCTTCCAGCTCATGCCACGCAGCTCTGTTCACAGCCTCCTACCTCACGCCTTCCTCGAGTGATCTGATGCCGGAAAAAATTGCCCTCCAGAGATTGTATTATTTTATTTTAGCTGGGTTTCTCGGAACAAAATTCTCTAAATATCGCTTTCTTAAAAAGGAGTCCGAGGAGTCTTTTATTTCGAGAAAATATTTATTAGTGTCCGATATTGACTGGGTCTGGCTACAGATGGCAGGAGAGGATGACAAATTGTTGGATGCTTCAGACTACGATTTCAGCAATGTTTGTGGCCTCAGCTTGCGGGACATGGCTCAGACCACGGCTTCCGAGCTCATCGGTCATGGCTCAGCTCGCTGCCTCCTAGCTCACAGGACGCGGCTCAGCTTAGGGCATCCCAGCTTGCGGAACGCGGCTCAGCTCGTGGCCTCTCAGCTCACGGCTTCCTAGCTCGCGACACGCAGCTCAGCCTGCGGCCTCCTCGCTCGCGCCACGCGGCTCAGCTCAGAGCTTCATTGCTCACGCCACGCGGCTCAGCTCGTGGTCTTCCAGCTCATGCCACGCAGCTCTGTTCACAGCCTCCTACCTCACGCCTTCCTCGAGTGATCTGATGGCGGAAAAAATTGCCCTCCAGAGATTGTATTATTTTATTTTAGCTGGGTTTCTCGGAACAAAATTCTCTAAATATCGCTTTCTTAAAAAGGAGTCCGAGGAGTCTTTTATTTCGAGAAAATATTTATTAGTGTCCGATATTGACTGGGTCTGGCTACAGATGGCAGGAGAGGATGACAAATTGTTGGATGCTTTAGACTACGATTTCAGCAATGTTTGAGGCCTCAGCTTGCGGGACACGGCTCAGACCACGGCTTCCTAGCTCATCGGTCATGGCTCAGCTCGCTGCCTCCTAGCTCACAGGACGCGGCTCAGCTTGGGGCATCCCAGCTTGCGGCACGCGGCTCAGCTCGTGGCCTCTCAGCTCACGGCTTCCTAGCTCGCGACACGCAGCTCAGCCTGCGGCCTCCTCGCTCGCGCCACGCGGCTCAGCTCAGAGCCTCATTGCTCACGCGGCTCAGCTCGTGGTCTTCCAGCTCATGCCACGCAGCTCTGTTCACAGCCTCGTACCTCACGCCTTCCTCGAGTGATCTGATGGCAGAAAAAATTGCCCTTCAGAGATTGTATTTTTTTATTTTAGCTGGGCTTCTAGGCACAAAATTCTCTAAATATCGCTTTCTTAAAAAGGAGTCCGAGGAGTCTTTTATTTCGAGAAAATATTTATTAGTGTCCGATATTGACTGGGTCTGGCTACAGATGGCAGGAGAGGATGACAAATTGTTGGATGCTTTAGACTACGATTTCAGCAATGTTTGAGGCCTCAGCTTGCGGGACACGGCTCAGACCACGGCTTCCTAGTTCATCGGTCATGGCTCAGCTCGCTGCCTCCTAGCTCACAGGACGCGGCTCAGCTTGGGGCACCCCAGCTTGCAGAACGCGGCTCAGCTTGTGGCCTCTCAGCTCACGGCTTCCTAGCTCGCGACACGCAGCTCAGCCTGTGGCCTCCTCGCTCGCGCCACGCGGCTCGTGGTCTTCCAGCTCATGCCACGCAGCTCTGTTCACAGCCTCGTACCTCACGCCTTCCTCGAGTGATCTGATGGCGGAAAAAATTGCCCTCCAGAGATTGTATTATTTTATTTTAGCTGGGCTTCTAGGCACAAAATTCTCTAAATATCGCTTTCTTAAAAAGGAGTCCGAGGAGTCTTTTAGTTCCGAGAAAATATTTATTAGTGTCCGATATTGACTGGGTCTGGCTACAGATGGCAGGAGAGGATGAAAAATTGTTGGATGCTTTAGACTACGATTTCAGCAATGTTTTTGAGGCCTCTTAGCTTGCGGGACACGGCTCAGACCACGGCTTCCTAGCTCATCGGTCATGGCTCAGCTCGCTGCCTCCTAGCTCACAGGACGCGGCTCAGCTTGGGGCATCCCAGCTTGCGGAACGCGGCTCAGCTCGTGGCCTCTCAGCTCACGGCTTCCTAGCTCGCGACACGCAGCTCAGCCTGCGGCCTCCTCGCTCGCGCCACACAGCTCAGCTCGTGGTCTTCCAGCTCATGCCACGCAGCTCTGTTCACAGCCTTGTACCTCACGCCTTCCTCGAGTGATCTGATGGCGGAAAAAATTGCCCTCCAGAGATTGTATTATTTTATTTTAGCTGGGCTTCTAGGCACAAAATTCTCTAAATATCGCTTTCTTAAAAAGGAGTCCGAGGAGTCTTTTATTTCGGGAAAATATTTATTAGTGTCCGATATTGACTGGGTCTGGCTACAGATGGCAGGAGAGGATGACAAATTGTTGGATGCTTTAGATTACGATTTCAGCAATGTTTGAGGCCTCAGCTTGCGGGACACGGCTCAGACCACGGCTTCCTAGCTCATCGGTCATGGCTCAGCTCGCTGCCTCCTAGCTCACAGGATGCGGCTCAGCTTCGGGCATCCCAGCTTGCGGAACGCGGCTCAGCTCGTGGCCTCTCAGCTCACGGCTTCCTAGCTCGCGTCACGCAGCTCAGCCTGCGGCCTCCTCGCTCGCGCCACACGGCTCAGCTCAGAGCCTCATTGCTCGCGCCACGTGGCTCAGCTCGTGGACTTCCAGCTCATGCCACGCAGCTCTGTTCACAGCCTCCTACCTCACGCCTTCCTCGAGTGATCTGATGGCGGAAAAAATTGCCCTCCAGAGATTGTATTTTTTATTTTAGCTGGGCTTCTAGGCACAAAATTCTCTAAATATCACTTTCTTAAAAAGGAGTCCGAGGAGTCTTTTATTTCGAGAAAATATTTATTAGTGTCCGATATTGACTGGGTCTGGCTACAGATGGCAGGAGAGGATGACAAATTGTTGGATGCTTTAGACTATGATTTCAGCAATGTTTGAGGCCTCTTAGCTTGCGGGACACGGCTCAGACCACGGCTTCCTAGCTCATCGGTCATGGCTCAGCTCGCTGCCTCCTAGCTCACAGGACGCGGCTCAGCTTGGGGCATCCCAGCTTGCGGAACGCGGCTCAGCTCGTGGCCTCTCAGCTCACGGCTTCCTAGCTCGCGACACGCATCTCAGCCTGCGGCCTCCTCGCTCGCGCCACGCGGCTCAGCTCAGAGCCTCATTGCTCACGCCACGCGGCTCAGCTCGTGGGCTTCCAGCTCATGCCACGCAGCTCTGTTCACAGCCTTGTACCTCACGCCTTCCTCGAGTGATCTGATGGCGGAAAAAATTGCCCTCCAGAGATTGTATTATTTTATTTTAGCTGGGCTTCTAGGCACAAAATTCTCTAAATATCGCTTTCTTAAAAAGGAGTCCGAGGAGTCTTTTATTTCGAGAAAATATTTATTAGTGTCCGATATTGACTGGGTCTGGCTACAGATGGCAGGAGAGGATGACAAATTGTTGGATGCTTTAGATTACGATTTCAGCAATGTTTGAGGCCTCAGCTTGCGGGACACGGCTCAGACCACGGCTTCCTAGCTCATCGGTCATGGCTCAGCTCGCTGCCTCCTAGCTCACAGGATGCGGCTCAGCTTCGGGCATCCCAGCTTGCGGAACGCGGCTCAGCTCGTGGCCTCTCAGCTCACGGCTTCCTAGCTCGCGTCACGCAGCTCAGCCTGCGGCCTCCTCGCTCGCGCCACACGGCTCAGCTCAGAGCCTCATTGCTCGCGCCACGTGGCTCAGCTCGTGGACTTCCAGCTCATGCCACGCAGCTCTGTTCACAGCCTCCTACCTCACGCCTTCCTCGAGTGATCTGATGGCGGAAAAAATTGCCCTCCAGAGATTGTATTTTTTATTTTAGCTGGGCTTCTAGGCACAAAATTCTCTAAATATCACTTTCTTAAAAAGGAGTCCGAGGAGTCTTTTATTTCGAGAAAATATTTATTAGTGTCCGATATTGACTGGGTCTGGCTACAGATGGCAGGAGAGGATGACAAATTGTTGGATGCTTTAGACTATGATTTCAGCAATGTTTGAGGCCTCTTAGCTTGCGGGACACGGCTCAGACCACGGCTTCCTAGCTCATCGGTCATGGCTCAGCTCGCTGCCTCCTAGCTCACAGGACGCGGCTCAGCTTGGGGCATCCCAGCTTGCGGAACGCGGCTCAGCTCGTGGCCTCTCAGCTCACGGCTTCCTAGCTCGCGACACGCATCTCAGCCTGCGGCCTCCTCGCTCGTGCCACGCGGCTCAGCTCAGAGCCTCATTGCTCACGCCACGCGGCTCAGCTCATGGGCTTCCAGCTCATGCCACGCAGCTCTGTTCACAGCCTCGTACCTCACGCCTTCCTCGAGTGATCTGATGGCGGAAAAAATTGCCCTCCAGAGATTGTATTATTTAATTTTAGCTGGGCTTCTAGGCACAAAATTCTCTAAATATTGCTTTCTTAAAAAGGAGTCCGAGGAGTCTTTTAGTTCCGAGAAAATATTTATTAGTGTCCGATATTGACTGGGTCTGGCTACAGATGGCAGGAGAGGATGAAAAATTGTTGGATGCTTTAGACTACGATTTCAGCAATGTTTTTGAGGCCTCTTAGCTTGCGGGACACGGCTCAGACCACGGCTTCCTAGCTCATCGGTCATGGCTCAGCTCGCTGCCTCCTAGCTCACAGGACGCGGCTCAGCTTGGGGCATCCCAGCTTGCGGAACGCGGCTCAGCTCGTGGCCTCTCAGCTCACGGCTTCCTAGCTCGCGACACGCAGCTCAGCCTGCGGCCTCCTCGCTCGCGCCACACAGCTCAGCTCAGAGCCTCATTGCTCGCGCCACGCGGCTCAGCTCGTGGTCTTCCAGCTCATGCCACGCAGCTCTGTTCACAGCCTTGTACCTCACGCCTTCCTCGAGTGATCTGATGGCGGAAAAAATTGCCCTCCAGAGATTGTATTATTTTATTTTAGCTGGGCTTCTAGGCACAAAATTCTCTAAATATCGCTTTCTTAAAAAGGAGTCCGAGGAGTCTTTTATTTCGAGAAAATATTTATTAGTGTCCGATATTGACTGGGTCTGGCTACAGATGGCAGGAGAGGATGACAAATTGTTGGATGCTTTAGACTATGATTTCAGCAATGTTTGAGGCCTCTTAGCTTGCGGGACACGGCTCAGACCACGGCTTCCTAGCTCATCGGTCATGGCTCAGCTCGCTGCCTCCTAGCTCACAGGACGCGGCTCAGCTTGGGGCATCCCAGCTTGCGGAACGCGGCTCAGCTCGTGGCCTCTCAGCTCACGGCTTCCTAGCTCGCGACACGCAGCTCAGCCTGCGGCCTCCTCGCTCGCACCACCCGGCTCAGCTCAGAGCCTCATTGCTCACGCCATGCGGCTCAGCTCGTGGTCTTCCAGCTCATGCCACGCAGCTCTGTTCACAGCCTCGTACCTCACGCCTTCCTCGAGTGATCTGATGCTGGAAAAAATTGCCCTCCAGAGATTGTATTTTTTATATTAGCTGGGTTTCTCGGAACAAAATTCTCTAAATATCACTTTCTTAAAAAGGAGTCCGAGGAGTCTTTTATTTCGAGAAAATATTTATTAGTGTCCGATATTGACTGGGTCTGGCTACAGATGGCAGGAGAGGATGACAAATTGTTGGATGCTTTAGACTATGATTTCAGCAATGTTTGAGGCCTCTTAGCTTGCGGGACACGGCTCAGACCACGGCTTCCTAGCTCATCGGTCATGGCTCAGCTCGCTGCCTCCTAGCTCACAGGACGCGGCTCAGCTTGGGGCATCCCAGCTTGCGGAACGCGGCTCAGCTCGTGGCCTCTCAGCTCACGGCTTCCTAGCTCGCGACACGCAGCTCAGCCTGCGGCCTCATCGCTCGCGCCACGCGGCTCAGCTCAGAGCCTCATTGCTCACGCCACGCGGCTCAGCTCGTGGTCTTCCAGCTCATGCCACGCAGCTCTGTTCACAGCCTCCTACCTCACGCCTTCCTCGAGTGATCTGATGCTGGAAAAAATTGCCCTCCAGAGATTGTATTATTTTATTTTAGCTGGGTTTCTCGGAACAAAATTCTCTAAATATCGCTTTCTTAAAAAGGAGTCCGAGGAGTCTTTTATTTCGAGAAAATATTTATTAGTGTCCGATATTGACTGGGTCTGGCTACAGATGGCTGGAGAGGATGACAAATTGTTGGATGCTTTAGACTACGATTTCAGCAATGTTTGTGGCCTCAGCTTGCCGGGACATGGCTCAGACCACGGCTTCCTAGCTCATCGGTCATGGCTCAGCTCGCTGCCTCCTAGCTCACAGGACGCGGCTCAGCTTGGGGCATCCCAGCTTGCGGAACGCGGCTCAGCTCGTGGCCTCTCAGCTCACGGCTTCCTAGCTCGCGTCACGCAGCTCAGCCTGCGGCCTCCTCGCTCGCGCCACACGGCTCAGCTCAGAGCCTCATTGCTCGCGCCACGCGGCTCAGCTCGTGGTCTTCCAGCTCATGCCACGCAGCTCTGTTCACAGCCTCCTACCTCACGCCTTCCTCGAGTGATCTGATGGCGGAAAAAATTGCCCTCCAGAGATTGTATTTTTTATTTTACCTGGGCTTCTAGGCACAAAATTCTCTAAATATCACTTTCTTAAAAAGGAGTCCGAGGAGTGTTTTATTTCGAGAAAATATTTATTAGTGTCCGATATTGACTGGGTCTGGCTACAGATGGCAGGAGAGGATGACAAATTGTTGGATGCTTTAGACTATGATTTCAGCAATGTTTGAGGCCTCTTAGCTTGCGGGACACGGCTCAGACCACGGCTTCCTAGCTCATCGGTCATGGCTCAGCTCGCTGCCTCCTAGCTCACAGGACGCGGCTCAGCTTGGGGCATCCCAGCTTGCGGAACGCGGCTCAGCTCGTGGCCTCTCAGCTCACGGCTTCCTAGCTCGCGACACGCAGCTCAGCCTGCGGCCTCCTCGCTCGCGCCACGCGGCTCAGCTCAGAGCCTCATTGCTCACGCCACGCGGCTCAGCTCGTGGTCTTCCAGCTCATGCCACGCAGCTCTGTTCACAGCTTCCTACCTCACGCATTCCTCGAGTGATCTGATGCTGGAAAAAATTGCCCTCCAGAGATTGTATTATTTTATTTTAGCTGGGTTTCTCGGAACACTATTCTCTAAATATCGCTTTCTTAAAAAGGAGTCCGAGGAGTCTTTTATTTCGAGAAAATATTTATTAGTGTCCGATATTGACTGGGTCTGGCTACAGATGGCAGGAGAGGATGACAAATTGTTGGATGCTTTAGACTATGATTTCAGCAATGTTTGAGGCCTCTTAGCTTGCGGGACACGGCTCAGACCACGGCTTCCTAGCTCATCGGTCATGGCTCAGCTCGCTGCCTCCTAGCTCACAGGACGCGGCTCAGCTTGGGGCATCCCAGCTTGCGGAACGCGGCTCAGCTCGTGGCCTCTCAGCTCACGGCTTCCTAGCTCGCGACACGCAGCTCAGCCTGCGGCCTCCTCGCTCGCACCACGCGGCTCAGCTCAGAGCCTCATTGCTCACGCCACGCGGCTCAGCTCGTGGTCTTCCAGCTCATGCCACGCAGCTCTGTTCACAGCCTCCTACCTCACGCCTTCCTCGAGTGATCTGATGCTGGAAAAAATTGCCCTCCAGAGATTGTATTATTTTATTTTAGCTGGGTTTCTCGGAACAAAATTCTCTAAATATCGCTTTCTTAAAAAGGAGTCCGAGGAGTCTTTTATTTCGAGAAAATATTTATTAGTGTCCGATATTGACTGGGTCTGGCTACAGATGGCAGGAGAGGATGACAAATTGTTGGATGCTTTAGACTATGATTTCAGCAATGTTTGAGGCCTCTTAGCTTGCGGGACACGGCTCAGACCACGGCTTCCTAGCTCATCGGTCATGGCTCAGCTCGCTGCCTCCTAGCTCACAGGACGCGGCTCAGCTTGGGGCATCCCAGCTTGCGGAACGCGGCTCAGCTCGTGGCCTCTCAGCTCACGGCTTCCTAGCTCGCGACACGCAGCTCAGCCTGCGGCCTCCTCGCTCGCACCACGCGGCTCAGCTCAGAGCCTCATTGCTCACGCCACGCGGCTCAGCTCGTGGTCTTCCAGCTCATGCCACGCAGCTCTGTTCACAGCCTCCTACCTCACGCCTTCCTCGAATGATCTGATGCTGGAAAAAATTGCCCTCCAGAGATTGTATTATTTTATTTTAGCTGGGTTTCTCGGAACAAAATTCTCTAAATATCGCTTTCTTAAAAAGGAGTCCGAGGAGTCTTTTATTTCGAGAAAATATTTATTAGTGTCCGATATTGACTGGGTCTGGCTACAGATGGCTGGAGAGGATGACAAATTGTTGGATGCTTTAGACTACGATTTCAGCAATGTTTGTGGCCTCAGCTTGCCGGGACATGGCTCAGACCACGGCTTCCTAGCTCATCGGTCATGGCTCAGCTCGCTGCCTCCTAGCTCACAGGACGCGGCTCAGCTTGGGGCATCCCAGCTTGCGGAACGCGGCTCAGCTCGTGGCCTCTCAGCTCACGGCTTCCTAGCTCGCGACACGCAGCTCAGCCTGCGGCCTCCTCGCTCGCGCCACGCGGCTCAGCTCAGAGCCTCATTGCTCACGCCACGCGGCTCAGCTCGTGGTCTTCCAGCTCATGCCACGCAGCTCTGTTCACAGCCTCCTACCTCACGCCTTCCTCGAATGATCTGATGCTGGAAAAAATTGCCCTCCAGAGATTGTATTATTTTATTTTAGCTGGGTTTCTCGGAACAAAATTCTCTAAATATCGCTTTCTTAAAAAGGAGTCCGAGGAGTCTTTTATTTCAAGAAAATATTTATTAGTGTCCGATATTGACTGGGTCTGACTACAGATGGCAGGAGAGGATGACAAATTGTTGGATGCTTTAGACTATGATTTCAGCAATGTTTGAGGCCTCTTAGCTTGCGGGACACGGCTCAGACCACGGCTTCCTAGCTCATCGGTCATGGCTCAGCTCGCTGCCTCCTAGCTCACAGGACGCGGCTCAGCTTGGGGCATCCCAGCTTGCGGAACGCGGCTCAGCTCGTGGCCTCTCAGCTCACGGCCTCCTCGCTCGCGCCACGCGGCTCAGCTCAGAGCCTCATTGCTCACGCCACGCGGCTCAGCTCGTGGTCTTCCAGCTCATGCCACGCAGCTCTGTTCACAGCCTCGTACCTCACGCCTTCCTCGAGTGATCTGATGCTGGAAAAAATTGCCCTCCAGAGATTGTATTTTTTATATTAGCTGGGTTTCTCGGAACAAAATTCTCTAAATATCACTTTCTTAAAAAGGAGTCCGAGGAGTCTTTTATTTCGAGAAAATATTTATAAGTGTCCGATATTGACTGGGTCTGGCTACAGATGGCTGGAGAGGATGACAAATTGTTGGATGCTTTAGACTACGATTTCAGCAATGTTTGTGGCCTCAGCTTGCCGGGACATGGCTCAGACCACGGCTTCCTAGCTCATCGGTCATGGCTCAGCTCGCTGCCTCCTAGCTCACAGGACGCGGCTCAGCTTGGGGCATCCCAGCTTGCGGAACGCGGCTCAGCTCGTGGCCTCTCAGCTCACGGCTTCCTAGCTCGCGACACGCAGCTCAGCCTGCGGCCTCCTCGCTCGCGCCACGCGGCTCAGCTCAGAGCCTCATTGCTCACGCCACGCGGCTCAGCTCGTGGTCTTCCAGCTCATGCCACGCAGCTCTGTTCACAGCCTCGTACCTCACGCCTTCCTCGAGTGATCTGATGGCGGAAAAAATTGTCCTCCAGAGATTGTATTTTTTATTTTAGCTGGGTTTCTCGGAACAAAATTCTCTAAATATCGCTTTCTTAAAAAGGAGTCCGAGGAGTCTTTTATTTCGAGAAAATATTTATTAGTGTCCGATATTGACTGGGTCTGGCTACAGATGGCAGGAGAGGATGACAAATTGTTGGATGCTTTAGACTATGATTTCAGCAATGTTTGAGGCCTCTTAGCTTGCGGGACACGGCTCAGACCACGGCTTCCTAGCTCATCGGTCATGGCTCAGCTCGCTGCCTCCTAGCTCACAGGACGCGGCTCAGCTTGGGGCATCCCAGCTTGCGGAACGCGGCTCAGCTCGTGGCCTCTCAGCTCACGGCTTCCTAGCTCGCGACACGCAGCTCAGCCTGCGGCCTCCTCGCTCGCACCACGCGGCTCAGCTCAGAGCCTCATTGCTCACGCCACGCGGCTCAGCTCGTGGTCTTCCAGCTCATGCCACGCAGCTCTATTCACAGCCTCCTACCTCACGCCTTCCTCGAATGATCTGATGCTGGAAAAAATTGCCCTCCAGAGATTGTATTATTTTATTTTAGCTGGGTTTCTCGGAACAAAATTCTCTAAATATCGCTTTCTTAAAAAGGAGTCCGAGGAGTCTTTTATTTCGAGAAAATATTTATTAGTGTCCGATATTGACTGGGTCTGGCTACAGATGGCTGGAGAGGATGACAAATTGTTGGATGCTTTAGACTACGATTTCAGCAATGTTTGTGGCCTCAGCTTGCCGGGACATGGCTCAGACCACGGCTTCCTAGCTCATCGGTCATGGCTCAGCTCGCTGCCTCCTAGCTCACAGGACGCGGCTCAGCTTGGGGCATCCCAGCTTGCGGAACGCGGCTCAGCTCGTGGCCTCTCAGCTCACGGCTTCCTAGCTCGCGACACGCAGCTCAGCCTGCGGCCTCCTCGCTCGCGCCACGCGGCTCAGCTCAGAGCCTCATTGCTCACGCCACGCGGCTCAGCTCGTGGTCTTCCAGCTCATGCCACGCAGCTCTGTTCACAGCCTCCTACCTCACGCCTTCCTCGAGTGATCTGATGCTGGAAAAAATTGCCCTCCAGAGATTGTATTATTTTATTTTAGCTGGGTTTCTAGGCACAAAATTCTCTAAATATCGCTTTCTTAACAAGGAGTCCGAGGAGTCTTTTATTTCGAGAAAATATTTAGTAGTGTCCGATATTGACTGGGTCTGGCTACAGATGGCAGGAGAGGATGACAAATTGTTGGATGCTTTAGACTACGATTTCAGCAATGTTTGAGGCCTCTTAGCTTGCGGGACAAGGCTCAGACCACGGCTTCCTAGCTCATCGGTCATGGCTCAGCTCGCTGCCTCCTAGCTCACAGGACGCGGCTCAGCTTGGGGCATCCCAGCTTGCGGAACGCGGCTCAGCTCGTGGCCTCTCAGCTCACGGCTTCCTAGCTCGCGACACGCAGCTCAGCCTGCGGCCTCATCGCTCGCGCCACGCGGCTCAGCTCAGAGCCTCATTGCTCACGCCACGCGGCTCAGCTCGTGGTCTTCCAGCTCATGCCACGCAGCTCTGTTCACAGCCTCCTACCTCACGCCTTCCTCGAGTGATCTGATGCTGGAAAAAATTGCCCTCCAGAGATTGTATTATTTTATTTTAGCTGGGTTTCTCGGAACAAAATTCTCTAAATATCGCTTTCTTAAAAAGGAGTCCGAGGAGTCTTTTATTTCGAGAAAATATTTATTAGTGTCCGATATTGACTGGGTCTGGCTACAGATGGCAGGAGAGGATGACAAATTGTTGGATGCTTTAGACTATGATTTCAGCAATGTTTGAGGCCTCTTAGCTTGCGGGACACGGCTCAGACCACGGCTTCCTAGCTCATCGGTCATGGCTCAGCTCGCTGCCTCCTAGCTCACAGGACGCGGCTCAGCTTGGGGCATCCCCGCTTGCGGAACGCGGCTCAGCTCGTGGCCTCTCAGCTCACGGCTTCCTAGCTCGCGACACGCAGCTCAGCCTGCGGCCTCCTCGCTCGCGCCACGCGGATCAGCTCAGAGCCTCATTGCTCACGCCACGCGGCTCAGCTCGTGGTCTTCCAGCTCATGCCACGCAGCTCTGTTCACAGCCTCCTACCTCACGCCTTCCTCGAGTGATCTGATGCTGGAAAAAATTGCCCTCCAGAGATTGTATTATTTTATTTTAGCTGGGTTTTTCGGAACAAAATTCTCTAAATATCGCTTTCTTAAAAAGGAGTCCGAGGAGTCTTTTATTTCGAGAAAATATTTATTAGTGTCCGATATTGACTGGGTCTGGCTACAGATGGCTGGAGAGGATGACAAATTGTTGGATGCTTTAGACTATGATTTCAGCAATGTTTGAGGCCTCTTAGCTTGCGGGACACGGCTCAGACCACGGCTTCCTAGCTCATCGGTCATGGCTCAGCTCGCTGCCTCCTAGCTCACAGGACGCAGCTCAGCTTGGGGCATCCCAGCTTGCGGAACGCGGCTCAGCTCGTGGCCTCTCAGCTCACGGCTTCCTAGCTCGCGACACGCAGCTCAGCCTGCGGCCTCCTCGCTCGCGCCACGCGGCTCAGCTCAGAGCCTCATTGCTCACGCCACGCGGCTCAGCTCGTGGTCTTCCAGCTCATGCCACGCAGCTCTGTTCACAGCCTCCTACCTCACGCATTCCTCGAGTGATCTGATGCTGGAAAAAATTGCCCTCCAGAGATTGTATTATTTTATTTTAGCTGGGTTTCTCGGAACAAAATTCTCTAAATATCGCTTTCTTAAAAAGGAGTCCGAGGAGTCTTTTATTTTGAGAAAATATTTATTAGTGTCCGATATTGACTGGGTCTGGCTACAGATGGCAGGAGAGGATGACAAATTGTTGGATGCTTTAGACTATGATTTCAGCAATGTTTGAGGCCTCTTAGCTTGCGGGACACGGCTCAGACCACGGCTTCCTAGCTCATCGGTCATGGCTCAGCTCGCTGCCTCCTAGCTCACAGGACGCGGCTCAGCTTGGGGCATCCCAGCTTGCGGAACGCGGCTCAGCTCGTGGCCTCTCAGCTCACGGCTTCCTAGCTCGCGACACGCAGCTCAGCCTGCGGCCTCCTCGCTCACGCCACGCGGCTCAGCTCAGAGCCTCATTGCTCACGCCACGCGGCTCAGCTCGTGGTCTTCCAGCTCATGTCACGCAGCTCTGTTCACAGCCTCCTACCTCACGCCTTCCTCGAGTGATCTGATGCTGGAAAAAATTGCCCTCCAGAGATTGTATTATTTTATTTTAGCTGGGTTTCTCGGAACAAAATTCTCTAAATATCGCTTTCTTAAAAAGGAGTCCGAGGAGTCTTTTATTTCGAGAAAATATTTATTAGTGTCCGATATTGACTGGGTCTGGCTACAGATGGCAGGAGAGGATGACAAATTGTTGGATGCTTTAGACTATGATTTCAGCAATGTTTGAGGCCTCTTAGCTTGCGGGACACGGCTCAGACCACGGCTTCCTAGCTCATCGGTCATGGCTCAGCTCGCTGCCTCCTAGCTCACAGGACGCGGCTCAGCTTGGGGCATCCCAGCTTGCGGAACGCGGCTCAGCTCGTGGCCTCTCAGCTCACGGCTTCCTAGCTCGCGACACGCAGCTCAGCCTGCGGCCTCATCGCTCGCGCCACGCGGCTCAGCTCAGAGCCTCATTGCTCACGCCACGCGGCTCAGCTCGTGGTCTTCCAGCTCATGCCACGCAGCTCTGTTCACAGCCTCCTACCTCACGCCTTCCTCGAGTGATCTGATGCTGGAAAAAATTGCCCTCCAGAGATTGTATTATTTTATTTTAGCTGGGTTTCTCGGAACAAAATTCTCTAAATATCGCTTTCTTAAAAAGGAGTCCGAGGAGTCTTTTATTTCGAGAAAATATTTATTAGTGTCCGATATTGACTGGGTCTGGCTACAGATGGCTGGAGAGGATGACAAATTGTTGGATGCTTTAGACTACGATTTCAGCAATGTTTGTGGCCTCAGCTTGCCGGGACATGGCTCAGACCACGGCTTCCTAGCTCATCGGTCATGGCTCAGCTCGCTGCCTCCTAGCTCACAGGACGCGGCTCAGCTTGGGGCATCCCAGCTTGCGGAACGCGGCTCAGCTCGTGGCCTCTCAGCTCACGGCTTCCTAGCTCGCGTCACGCAGCTCAGCCTGCGGCCTCCTCGCTCGCGCCACACGGCTCAGCTCAGAGCCTCATTGCTCGCGCCACGCGGCTCAGCTCGTGGTCTTCCAGCTCATGCCACGCAGCTCTGTTCACAGCCTCCTACCTCACGCCTTCCTCGAGTGATCTGATGGCGGAAAAAATTGCCCTCCAGAGATTGTATTTTTTATTTTACCTGGGCTTCTAGGCACAAAATTCTCTAAATATCACTTTCTTAAAAAGGAGTCCGAGGAGTGTTTTATTTCGAGAAAATATTTATTAGTGTCCGATATTGACTGGGTCTGGCTACAGATGGCAGGAGAGGATGACAAATTGTTGGATGCTTTAGACTATGATTTCAGCAATGTTTGAGGCCTCTTAGCTTGCGGGACACGGCTCAGACCACGGCTTCCTAGCTCATCGGTCATGGCTCAGCTCGCTGCCTCCTAGCTCACAGGACGCGGCTCAGCTTGGGGCATCCCAGCTTGCGGAACGCGGCTCAGCTCGTGGCCTCTCAGCTCACGGCTTCCTAGCTCGCGACACGCAGCTCAGCCTGCGGCCTCCTCGCTCGCGCCACGCGGCTCAGCTCAGAGCCTCATTGCTCACGCCACGCGGCTCAGCTCGTGGTCTTCCAGCTCATGCCACGCAGCTCTGTTCACAGCCTCCTACCTCACGCATTCCTCGAGTGATCTGATGCTGGAAAAAATTGCCCTCCAGAGATTGTATTATTTTATTTTAGCTGGGTTTCTCGGAACACTATTCTCTAAATATCGCTTTCTTAAAAAGGAGTCCGAGGAGTCTTTTATTTCGAGAAAATATTTATTAGTGTCCGATATTGACTGGGTCTGGCTACAGATGGCAGGAGAGGATGACAAATTGTTGGATGCTTTAGACTATGATTTCAGCAATGTTTGAGGCCTCTTAGCTTGCGGGACACGGCTCAGACCACGGCTTCCTAGCTCATCGGTCATGGCTCAGCTCGCTGCCTCCTAGCTCACAGGACGCGGCTCAGCTTGGGGCATCCCAGCTTGCGGAACGCGGCTCAGCTCGTGGCCTCTCAGCTCACGGCTTCCTAGCTCGCGACACGCAGCTCAGCCTGCGGCCTCCTCGCTCGCACCACGCGGCTCAGCTCAGAGCCTCATTGCTCACGCCACGCGGCTCAGCTCGTGGTCTTCCAGCTCATGCCACGCAGCTCTGTTCACAGCCTCCTACCTCACGCCTTCCTCGAGTGATCTGATGCTGGAAAAAATTGCCCTCCAGAGATTGTATTATTTTATTTTAGCTGGGTTTCTCGGAACAAAATTCTCTAAATATCGCTTTCTTAAAAAGGAGTCCGAGGAGTCTTTTATTTCGAGAAAATATTTATTAGTGTCCGATATTGACTGGGTCTGGCTACAGATGGCAGGAGAGGATGACAAATTGTTGGATGCTTTAGACTATGATTTCAGCAATGTTTGAGGCCTCTTAGCTTGCGGGACACGGCTCAGACCACGGCTTCCTAGCTCATCGGTCATGGCTCAGCTCGCTGCCTCCTAGCTCACAGGACGCGGCTCAGCTTGGGGCATCCCAGCTTGCGGAACGCGGCTCAGCTCGTGGCCTCTCAGCTCACGGCTTCCTAGCTCGCGACACGCAGCTCAGCCTGCGGCCTCCTCGCTCGCACCACGCGGCTCAGCTCAGAGCCTCATTGCTCACGCCACGCGGCTCAGCTCGTGGTCTTCCAGCTCATGCCACGCAGCTCTGTTCACAGCCTCCTACCTCACGCCTTCCTCGAATGATCTGATGCTGGAAAAAATTGCCCTCCAGAGATTGTATTATTTTATTTTAGCTGGGTTTCTCGGAACAAAATTCTCTAAATATCGCTTTCTTAAAAAGGAGTCCGAGGAGTCTTTTATTTCGAGAAAATATTTATTAGTGTCCGATATTGACTGGGTCTGGCTACAGATGGCTGGAGAGGATGACAAATTGTTGGATGCTTTAGACTACGATTTCAGCAATGTTTGTGGCCTCAGCTTGCCGGGACATGGCTCAGACCACGGCTTCCTAGCTCATCGGTCATGGCTCAGCTCGCTGCCTCCTAGCTCACAGGACGCGGCTCAGCTTGGGGCATCCCAGCTTGCGGAACGCGGCTCAGCTCGTGGCCTCTCAGCTCACGGCTTCCTAGCTCGCGACACGCAGCTCAGCCTGCGGCCTCCTCGCTCGCGCCACGCGGCTCAGCTCAGAGCCTCATTGCTCACGCCACGCGGCTCAGCTCGTGGTCTTCCAGCTCATGCCACGCAGCTCTGTTCACAGCCTCCTACCTCACGCCTTCCTCGAGTGATCTGATGCTGGAAAAAATTGCCCTCCAGAGATTGTATTATTTTATTTTAGCTGGGTTTCTCGGAACAAAATTCTCTAAATATCGCTTACTTAAAAAGGAGTCCGAGGAGTCTTTTATTTCAAGAAAATATTTATTAGTGTCCGATATTGACTGGGTCTGACTACAGATGGCAGGAGAGGATGACAAATTGTTGGATGCTTTAGACTATGATTTCAGCAATGTTTGAGGCCTCTTAGCTTGCGGGACACGGTTCAGACCACGGCTTCCTAGCTCATCGGTCATGGCTCAGCTCGCTGCCTCCTAGCTCACAGGACGCGGCTCAGCTTGGGGCATCCCAGCTTGCGGAACGCGGCTCAGCTCGTGGCCTCTCAGCTCACGGCCTCCTCGCTCGCGCCACGCGGCTCAGCTCAGAGCCTCATTGCTCACGCCACGCGGCTCAGCTCGTGGTCTTCCAGCTCATGCCACGCAGCTCTGTTCACAGCCTCGTACCTCACGCCTTCCTCGAGTGATCTGATGCTGGAAAAAATTGCCCTCCAGAGATTGTATTTTTTATATTAGCTGGGTTTCTCGGAACAAAATTCTCTAAATATCACTTTCTTAAAAAGGAGTCCGAGGAGTCTTTTATTTCGAGAAAATATTTATTAGTGTCCGATATTGACTGGGTCTGGCTACAGATGGCTGGAGAGGATGACAAATTGTTGGATGCTTTAGACTACGATTTCAGCAATGTTTGTGGCCTCAGCTTGCCGGGACATGGCTCAGACCACGGCTTCCTAGCTCATCGGTCATGGCTCAGCTCGCTGCCTCCTAGCTCACAGGACGCGGCTCAGCTTGGGGCATCCCAGCTTGCGGAACGCGGCTCAGTTCGTGGCCTCTCAGCTCACGGCTTCCTAGCTCGCGACACGCAGCTCAGCCTGCGGCCTCCTCGCTCGCGCCACGCGGCTCAGCTCAGAGCCTCATTGCTCACGCCACGCGGCTCAGCTCGTGGTCTTCCAGCTCATGCCACGCAGCTCTGTTCACAGCCTCGTACCTCACGCCTTCCTCGAGTGATCTGATGGCGGAAAAAATTGTCCTCCAGAGATTGTATTTTTTATTTTAGCTGGGTTTCTCGGAACAAAATTCTCTAAATATCGCTTTCTTAAAAAGGAGTCCGAGGAGTCTTTTATTTCGAGAAAATATTTATTAGTGTCCGATATTGACTGGGTCTGGCTACAGATGGCAGGAGAGGATGACAAATTGTTGGATGCTTTAGACTATGATTTCAGCAATGTTTGAGGCCTCTTAGCTTGCGGGACACGGCTCAGACCACGGCTTCCTAGCTCATCGGTCATGGCTCAGCTCGCTGCCTCCTAGCTCACAGGACGCGGCTCAGCTTGGGGCATCCCAGCTTGCGGAACGCGGCTCAGCTCGTGGCCTCTCAGCTCACGGCTTCCTAGCTCGCGACACGCAGCTCAGCCTGCGGCCTCCTCGCTCGCACCACGCGGCTCAGCTCAGAGCCTCATTGCTCACGCCACGCGGCTCAGCTCGTGGTCTTCCAGCTCATGCCACGCAGCTCTATTCACAGCCTCCTACCTCACGCCTTCCTCGAATGATCTGATGCTGGAAAAAATTGCCCTCCAGAGATTGTATTATTTTATTTTAGCTGGGTTTCTCGGAACAAAATTCTCTAAATATCGCTTTCTTAAAAAGGAGTCCGAGGAGTCTTTTATTTCGAGAAAATATTTATTAGTGTCCGATATTGACTGGGTCTGGCTACAGATGGCTGGAGAGGATGACAAATTGTTGGATGCTTTAGACTACGATTTCAGCAATGTTTGTGGCCTCAGCTTGCCGGGACATGGCTCAGACCACGGCTTCCTAGCTCATCGGTCATGGCTCAGCTCGCTGCCTCCTAGCTCACAGGACGCGGCTCAGCTTGGGGCATCCCAGCTTGCGGAACGCGGCTCAGCTCGTGGCCTCTCAGCTCACGGCTTCCTAGCTCGCGACACGCAGCTCAGCCTGCGGCCTCCTCGCTCGCGCCACGCGGCTCAGCTCAGAGCCTCATTGCTCACGCCACGCGGCTCAGCTCGTGGTCTTCCAGCTCATGCCACGCAGCTCTGTTCACAGCCTCCTACCTCACGCCTTCCTCGAGTGATCTGATGCTGGAAAAAATTGCCCTCCAGAGATTGTATTATTTTATTTTAGCTGGGTTTCTAGGCACAAAATTCTCTAAATATCGCTTTCTTAACAAGGAGTCCGAGGAGTCTTTTATTTCGAGAAAATATTTAGTAGTGTCCGATATTGACTGGGTCTGGCTACAGATGGCAGGAGAGGATGACAAATTGTTGGATGCTTTAGACTACGATTTCAGCAATGTTTGAGGCCTCTTAGCTTGCGGGACAAGGCTCAGACCACGGCTTCCTAGCTCATCGGTCATGGCTCAGCTCGCTGCCTCCTAGCTCACAGGACGCGGCTCAGCTTGGGGCATCCCAGCTTGCGGAACGCGGCTCAGCTCGTGGCCTCTCAGCTCACGGCTTCCTAGCTCGCGACACGCAGCTCAGCCTGCGGCCTCCTCGCTCGCGCCACGCGGCTCAGCTCAGAGCCTCATTGCTCACGCCACGCGGCTCAGCTCGTGGTCTTCCAGCTCATGCCACGCAGCTCTGTTCACAGCCTCCTACCTCACGCATTCCTCGAGTGATCTGATGCTGGAAAAAATTGCCCTCCAGAGATTGTATTATTTTATTTTAGCTGGGTTTCTCGGAACAAAATTCTCTAAATATCGCTTTCTTAAAAAGGAGTCCGAGGAGTCTTTTATTTCGAGAAAATATTTATTAGTGTCCGATATTGACTGGGTCTGGCTACAGATGGCAGGAGAGGATGACAAATTGTTGGATGCTTTAGACTATGATTTCAGCAATGTTTGAGGCCTCTTAGCTTGCGGGACACGGCTCAGACCACGGCTTCCTAGCTCATCGGTCATGGCTCAGCTCGCTGCCTCCTAGCTCACAGGACGCGGCTCAGCTTGGGGCATCCCCGCTTGCGGAACGCGGCTCAGCTCGTGGCCTCTCAGCTCACGGCTTCCTAGCTCGCGACACGCAGCTCAGCCTGCGGCCTCCTCGCTCGCGCCACGCGGATCAGCTCAGAGCCTCATTGCTCACGCCACGCGGCTCAGCTCGTGGTCTTCCAGCTCATGCCACGCAGCTCTGTTCACAGCCTCCTACCTCACGCCTTCCTCGAGTGATCTGATGCTGGAAAAAATTGCCCTCCAGAGATTGTATTATTTTATTTTAGCTGGGTTTCTCGGAACAAAATTCTCTAAATATCGCTTTCTTAAAAAGGAGTCCGAGGAGTCTTTTATTTCGAGAAAATATTTATTAGTGTCCGATATTGACTGGGTCTGGCTACAGATGGCTGGAGAGGATGACAAATTGTTGGATGCTTTAGACTATGATTTCAGCAATGTTTGAGGCCTCTTAGCTTGCGGGACACGGCTCAGACCACGGCTTCCTAGCTCATCGGTCATGGCTCAGCTCGCTGCCTCCTAGCTCACAGGACGCAGCTCAGCTTGGGGCATCCCAGCTTGCGGAACGCGGCTCAGCTCGTGGCCTCTCAGCTCACGGCTTCCTAGCTCGCGACACGCAGCTCAGCCTGCGGCCTCCTCGCTCGCGCCACGCGGCTCAGCTCAGAGCCTCATTGCTCACGCCACGCGGCTCAGCTCGTGGTCTTCCAGCTCATGCCACGCAGCTCTGTTCACAGCCTCCTACCTCACGCATTCCTCGAGTGATCTGATGCTGGAAAAAATTGCCCTCCAGAGATTGTATTATTTTATTTTAGCTGGGTTTCTCGGAACAAAATTCTCTAAATATCGCTTTCTTAAAAAGGAGTCCGAGGAGTCTTTTATTTTGAGAAAATATTTATTAGTGTCCGATATTGACTGGGTCTGGCTACAGATGGCAGGAGAGGATGACAAATTGTTGGATGCTTTAGACTATGATTTCAGCAATGTTTGAGGCCTCTTAGCTTGCGGGACACGGCTCAGACCACGGCTTCCTAGCTCATCGGTCATGGCTCAGCTCGCTGCCTCCTAGCTCACAGGACGCGGCTCAGCTTGGGGCATCCCAGCTTGCGGAACGCGGCTCAGCTCGTGGCCTCTCAGCTCACGGCTTCCTAGCTCGCGACACGCAGCTCAGCCTGCGGCCTCCTCGCTCACGCCACGCGGCTCAGCTCAGAGCCTCATTGCTCACGCCACGCGGCTCAGCTCGTGGTCTTCCAGCTCATGTCACGCAGCTCTGTTCACAGCCTCCTACCTCACGCCTTCCTCGAGTGATCTGATGCTGGAAAAAATTGCCCTCCAGAGATTGTATTATTTTATTTTAGCTGGGTTTCTCGGAACAAAATTCTCTAAATATCGCTTTCTTAAAAAGGAGTCCGAGGAGTCTTTTATTTCGAGAAAATATTTATTAGTGTCCGATATTGACTGGGTCTGGCTACAGATGGCAGGAGAGGATGACAAATTGTTGGATGCTTTAGACTATGATTTCAGCAATGTTTGAGGCCTCTTAGCTTGCGGGACACGGCTCAGACCACGGCTTCCTAGCTCATCGGTCATGGCTCAGCTCGCTGCCTCCTAGCTCACAGGACGCGGCTCAGCTTGGGGCATCCCAGCTTGCGGAACGCGGCTCAGCTCGTGGCCTCTCAGCTCACGGCTTCCTAGCTCGCGACACGCAGCTCAGCCTGCGGCCTCCTCGCTCGCACCACCCGGCTCAGCTCAGAGCCTCATTGCTCACGCCATGCGGCTCAGCTCGTGGTCTTCCAGCTCATGCCACGCAGCTCTGTTCACAGCCTCGTACCTCACGCCTTCCTCGAGTGATCTGATGCTGGAAAAAATTGCCCTCCAGAGATTGTATTTTTTATATTAGCTGGGTTTCTCGGAACAAAATTCTCTAAATATCACTTTCTTAAAAAGGAGTCCGAGGAGTCTTTTATTTCGAGAAAATATTTATTAGTGTCCGATATTGACTGGGTCTGGCTACAGATGGCAGGAGAGGATGACAAATTGTTGGATGCTTTAGACTATGATTTCAGCAATGTTTGAGGCCTCTTAGCTTGCGGGACACGGCTCAGACCACGGCTTCCTAGCTCATCGGTCATGGCTCAGCTCGCTGCCTCCTAGCTCACAGGACGCGGCTCAGCTTGGGGCATCCCAGCTTGCGGAACGCGGCTCAGCTCGTGGCCTCTCAGCTCACGGCTTCCTAGCTCGCGACACGCAGCTCAGCCTGCGGCCTCATCGCTCGCGCCACGCGGCTCAGCTCAGAGCCTCATTGCTCACGCCACGCGGCTCAGCTCGTGGTCTTCCAGCTCATGCCACGCAGCTCTGTTCACAGCCTCCTACCTCACGCCTTCCTCGAGCGATCTGATGCTGGAAAAAATTGCCCTCCAGAGATTGTATTATTTTATTTTAGCTGGGTTTCTCGGAACAAAATTCTCTAAATATCGCTTTCTTAAAAAGGAGTCCGAGGAGTCTTTTATTTCGAGAAAATATTTATTAGTGTCTGATATTGACTGGGTCTGGCTACAGATGGCTGGAGAGGATGACAAATTGTTGGATGCTTTAGACTACGATTTCAGCAATGTTTGTGGCCTCAGCTTGCCGGGACATGGCTCAGACCACGGCTTCCTAGCTCATCGGTCATGGCTCAGCTCGCTGCCTCCTAGCTCACAGGACGCGGCTCAGCTTGGGGCATCCCAGCTTGCGGAACGCGGCTCAGCTCGTGGCCTCTCAGCTCACGGCTTCCTAGCTCGCGACACGCAGCTCAGCCTGCGGCCTCCTCGCTCGCGCCACGCGGCTCAGCTCAGAGCCTCATTGCTCACGCCACGCGGCTCAGCTCGTGGTCTTCCAGCTCATGCCACGCAGCTCTGTTCACAGCCTCCTACCTCACGCCTTCCTCGAGTGATCTGATGCTGGAAAAAATTGCCCTCCAGAGATTGTATTGTTTTATTTTAGCTGGGTTTCTCGGAACAAAATTCTCTAAATATCGCTTTCTTAAAAAGGAGTCCGAGGAGTCTTTTATTTCGAGAAAATATTTATTAGTGTCCGATATTGACTGGGTCTGGCTACAGATGGCAGGAGAGGATGACAAATTGTTGGATGCTTTAGACTATGATTTCAGCAATGTTTGAGGCCTCTTAGCTTGCGGGACACGGCTCAGACCACGGCTTCCTAGCTCATCGGTCATGGCTCAGCTCGCTGCCTCCTAGCTCACAGGACGCGGCTCAGCTTGGGGCATCCCAGCTTGCGGAACGCGGCTCAGCTCGTGGCCTCTCAGCTCACGGCTTCCTAGCTCGCGACACGCAGCTCAGCCTGCGGCCTCCTCGCTCGCGCCACGCGGCTCAGCTCAGAGCCTCATTGCTCACGCCACGCGGCTCAGCTCGTGGTCTTCCAGCTCATGCCACGCAGCTCTGTTCACAGCCTCCTACCTCACGCCTTCCTCGAGTGATCTGATGCTGGAAAAAATTGCCCTCCAGAGATTGTATTATTTTATTTTAGCTGGGTTTCTCGGAACAAAATTCTCTAAATATCGCTTTCTTAAAAAGGAGTCCGAGGAGTCTTTTATTTCGAGAAAATATTTATTAGTGTCCGATATTGACTGGGTCTGGCTACAGATGGCTGGAGAGGATGACAAATTGTTGGATGCTTTAGACTACGATTTCAGCAATGTTTGTGGCCTCAGCTTGCCGGGACATGGCTCAGACCACGGCTTCCTAGCTCATCGGTCATGGCTCAGCTCGCTGCCTCCTAGCTCACAGGACGCGGCTCAGCTTGGGGCATCCCAGCTTGCGGAACGCGGCTCAGCTCGTGGCCTCTCAGCTCACGGCTTCCTAGCTCGTGACACGCAGCTCAGCCTGCGGCCTCCTCGCTCGCGCCACGCGGCTCAGCTCAGAGCCTCATTGCTCACGCCACGCGGCTCAGCTCGTGGTCTTCCAGCTCGTGCCACGCAGCTCTGTTCACAGCCTCGTACCTCACGCCTTCCTCGAGTGATCTGATGGCGGAAAAAATTGCCCTCCAGAGATTGTATTTTTTATTTTAGCTGGGCTTCTAGGCACACAATTCTCTAAATATCACTTTCTTAAAAAGGAGTCCGAGGAGTCTTTTATTTCGAGAAAATATTTATTAGTGTCCGATATTGACTGGGTCTGGCTACAGATGGCAGGAGAGGATGACAAATTGTTGGATGCTTTAGACTATGATTTCAGCAATGTTTGAGGCCTCTTAGCTTGCGGGACACGGCTCAGACCACGGCTTCCTAGCTCATCGGTCATGGCTCAGCTCGCTGCCTCCTAGCTCACAGGACGCGGCTCAGCTTGGGGCATCCCAGCTTGCGGAACGCGGCTCAGCTCGTGGCCTCTCAGCTCACGGCTTCCTAGCTCGCGACACGCAGCTCAGCCTGCGGCCTCCTCGCTCGCGCCACGCGGCTCAGCTCAGAGCCTCATTGCTCACGCCACGCGGCTCAGCTCGTGGTCTTCCAGCTCATGCCACGCAGCGCTGTTCACAGCCTCCTACCTCACGCCTTCCTCGAGTAATCTGATGCCGGAAAAAATTGCTCTCCAGAGATTGTATTATTTTATTTTAGCTGGGTTTCTAGGCACAAAATTCTCTAAATATCGCTTTCTTAACAAGGAGTCCGAGGAGTCTTTTATTTCGAGAAAATATTTATTAGTGTCCGATATTGACTGGGTCTGGCTACAGATGGCAGGAGAGGATGACAAATTGTTGGATGCTTTAGACTATGATTTCAGCAATGTTTGAGGCCTCTTAGCTTGCGGGACACGGCTCAGACCACGGCTTCCTAGCTCATCGGTCATGGCTCAGCTTGCTGCCTCCTAGCTCACAGGACGCGGCTCAGCTTGGGGCATCCCAGCTTGCGGAACGCGGCTCAGCTCGTGGCCTCTCAGCTCACGGCTTCCTAGCTCGCGACACGCAGCTCAGCCTGCGGCCTCCTCGCTCGCGCCACGCGGCTCAGCTCAGAGCCTCATTGCTCACGCCACGCGGCTCAGCTCGTGGTCATCCAGCTCATGCCACGCAGCTCTGTTCACAGCCTCCTACCTCACGCCTTCCTCAAGTGATCTGATGCTGGAAAAAATTGCCCTCCAGAGATTGTATTATTTTATTTTAGCTGGGATTTTCGGAACAAAATTCTCTTAATATCGCTTTCTTAAAAAGGAGTCCGAGGAGTCTTTTATTTCGAGAAAATATTTATTAGTGTCCGATATTGACTGGGTCTGGCTACAGATGGCAGGAGAGGATGACAAATTGTTGGATGCTTTAGATTACGATTTCAGCAATGTTTGAGGCCTCAGCTTGCGGGACACGGCTCAGACCACGGCTTCCTAGCTCATCGGTCATGGCTCAGCTCGCTGCCTCCTAGCTCACAGGACGCGGCTCAGCTTCGGGCATCCCAGCTTGCGGAACGCGGCTCAGCTCGTGGCCTCTCAGCTCACGGCTTCCTAGCTCGCGTCACGCAGCTCAGCCTGCGGCCTCCTCGCTCGCGCCACACGGCTCAGCTCAGAGCCTCATTGCTCGCGTCACGCGGCTCAGCTCGTGGTCTTCCAGCTCATGCCACGCAGCTCTGTTCACAGCCTCCTACCTCACGCCTTCCTCGAGTGATCTGATGGCGGAAAAAATTGCCCTCCAGAGATTGTATTTTTTATTTTACCTGGGCTTCTAGGCACAAAATTCTCTAAATATCACTTTCTTAAAAAGGAGTCCGAGGAGTCTTTTATTTCGAGAAAATATTTATTAGTGTCCGATATTGACTGGGTCTGGCTACAGATGGCAGGAGAGGATGACAAATTGTTGGATGCTTTAGACTATGATTTCAGCAATGTTTGAGGCCTCTTAGCTTGTGGGACACGGCTCAGACCACGGCTTCCTAGCTCGCGTCACGCAGCTCAGCCTGCGGCCTCCTCGCTCGCGCCACACGGCTCAGCTCAGAGCCTCATTGCTCGCGTCACGCGGCTCAGCTCGTGGTCTTCCAGCTCATGTCACGCAGCTCTGTTCACAGCCTCCTACCTCACGCCTTCCTCGAGTGATCTGATGCTGGAAAAAATTGCCCTCCAGAGATTGTATTATTTTATTTTAGCTGGGTTTCTCGGAACAAAATTCTCTAAATATCGCTTTCTTAAAAAGGAGTCCGAGGAGTCTTTTATTTCGAGAAAATATTTATTAGTGTCCGATATTGACTGGGTCTGGCTACAGATGGCTGGAGAGGATGACAAATTGTTGGATGCTTTAGACTACGATTTCAGCAATGTTTGTGGCCTCAGCTTGCCGGGACATGGCTCAGACCACGGCTTCCTAGCTCATCGGTCATGGCTCAGCTCGCTGCCTCCTAGCTCACAGGACGCGGCTCAGCTTGGGGCATCCCAGCTTGCGGAACGCGGCTCAGCTCGTGGCCTCTCAGCTCACGGCTTCCTAGCTCGCGACACGCAGCTCAGCCTGCGGCCTCCTCGCTCGCGCCACGCGGCTCACCTCAGAGCCTCATTGCTCACGCCACGCGGCTCAGCTCGTGGTCTTCCAGCTCATGCCACGCAGCTCTGTTCACAGCCTCCTACCTCACGCCTTCCTCGAGTGATCTGATGCTGGAAAAAATTGCCCTCCAGAGATTGTATTATTTTATTTTAGCTGGGTTTCTCGGAACAAAATTCTCTAAATATCGCTTTCTTAAAAAGGAGTCCGAGGAGTCTTTTATTTCGAGAAAATATTTATTAGTGTCCGATATTGACTGGGTCTGGCTACAGATGGCAGGAGAGGATGACAAATTGTTGGATGCTTTAGACTATGATTTCAGCAATGTTTGTGGCCTCAGATTGCCGGGACATGGCTCAGACCACGGCTTCCTAGCTCATCGGTCATGGCTCAGCTCGCTGCCTCCTAGCTCACAGGACGCGGCTCAGCTTGGGGCATCCCAGCTTGCGGAACGCGGCTCAGCTCGTGGCCTCTCAGCTCACGGCTTCCTAGCTCGCGACACGCAGCTCAGCCTGCGGCCTCCTCGCTCGCGCCACGCGGCTCAGCTCAGAGCCTCATTGCTCACGCCACGCGGCTCAGCTCGTGGTCTTCCAGCTCATGCCACGCAGCTCTGTTCACAGCCTCCTACCTCACGCCTTCCTCGAGTGATCTGATGCTGGAAAAAATTGCCCTCCAGAGATTGTATTATTTTATTTTAGCTGGGTTTCTCGGAACAAAATTCTCTAAATATCGCTTTCTTAAAAAGGAGTCCGAGGAGTCTTTTATTTCGAGAAAATATTTATTAGTGTCCGATATTGACTGGGTCTGGCTACAGATGGCAGGAGAGGATGACAAATTGTTGGATGCTTTAGACTATGATTTCAGCAATGTTTGAGGCCTCTTAGCTTGCGGGACACGGCTCAGACCACGGCTTCCTAGCTCATCGGTCATGGCTCAGCTCGCTGCCTCCTAGCTCACAGGACGCGGCTCAGCTTGGGGCATCCCAGCTTGCGGAACGCGGCTCAGCTTGGGGCATCCCAGCTTGCGGAACGCGGCTCAGCTCGTGGCCTCTCAGCTCACGGCTTCCTAGCTCGCGACACGCAGCTCAGCCTGCGGCCTCCTCGCTCGCGCCACGCGGCTCAGCTCAGAGCCTCATTGCTCACGCCACGCGGCTCAGCTCGTGGTCTTCCAGCTCATGCCACGCAGCTCTGTTCACAGCCTCCTACCTCACGCCTTCCTCGAGTGATCTGATGCTGGAAAAAATTGCCCTCCAGAGATTGTATTATTTTATTTTAGCTGGGTTTCTCGGAACAAAATTCTCTAAATATCGCTTTCTTAAAAATGAGTCCGAGGAGTCTTTTATTTCGAGAAAATATTTATTAGTGTCCGATATTGACTGGGTCTGGCTACAGATGGCTGGAGAGGATGACAAATTGTTGGATGCTTTAGACTACGATTTCAGCAATGTTTGAGGCCTCTTAGCTTGCGGGACACGGCTCAGACCACGGCTTCCTAGCTCATCGGTCATGGCTCAGCTCGCTGCCTCCTAGCTCACAGGACGCGGCTCAGCTTGGGGCATCCCAGCTTGCGGAACGCGGCTCAGCTCGTGGCCTCTCAGCTCACGGCTTCCTAGCTCGCGACACGCAGCTCAGCCTGCGGCCTCCTCGCTCGCGCCACGCGGCTCAGCTCAGAGCCTCATTGCTCACGCCACGCGGCTCAGCTCGTGGTCTTCCAGCTCATGCCACGCAGCTCTGTTCACAGCCTCCTACCTCACGCCTTCCTCGAGTGATCTGATGCTGGAAAAAATTGCCCTCCAGAGATTGTATTATTTTATTTTAGCTGGGTTTCTCGGAACAAAATTCTCTAAATATCGCTTTCTTAAAAAGGAGTCCGAGGAGTCTTTTATTTCGAGAAAATATTTATTAGTGTCCGATATTGACTGGGTCTGGCTACAGATGGCTGGAGAGGATGACAAATTGTTGGATGCTTTAGACTACGATTTCAGCAATGTTTGTGGCCTCAGATTGCCGGGACATGGCTCAGACCACGGCTTCCTAGCTCATCGGTCATGGCTCAGCTCGCTGCCTCCTAGCTCACAGGACGCGGCTCAGCTTGGGGCATCCCAGCTTGCGGAACGCGGCTCAGCTCGTGGCCTCTCAGCTCACGGCTTCCTAGCTCGCGACACGCAGCTCAGCCTGCGGCCTCCTCGCTCGCGCCACGCGGCTCAGCTCAGAGCCTCATTGCTCACGCCACGCGGCTCAGCTCGTGGTCTTCCAGCTCATGCCACGCAGCTCTGTTCACAGCCTCCTACCTCACGCCTTCCTCGAGTGATCTGATGCTGGAAAAAATTGCCCTCCAGAGATTGTATTATTTTATTTTAGCTGGGTTTCTCGGAACAAAATTCTCTAAATATCGCTTTCTTAAAAAGGAGTCCGAGGAGTCTTTTATTTCGAGAAAATATTTATTAGTGTCCGATATTGACTGGGTCTGGCTACAGATGGCAGGAGAGGATGACAAATTGTTGGATGCTTTAGACTATGATTTCAGCAATGTTTGAGGCCTCTTAGCTTGCGGGACACGGCTCAGACCACGGCTTCCTAGCTCATCGGTCATGGCTCAGCTCGCTGCCTCCTAGCTCACAGGACGCGGCTCAGCTTGGGGCATCCCAGCTTGCGGAACGCGGCTCAGCTCGTGGCCTCTCAGCTCACGGCTTCCTAGCTCGCGACACGCAGCTCAGCCTGCGGCCTCCTCGCTCGCGCCACGCGGCTCAGCTCAGAGCCTCATTGCTCACGCCACGCGGCTCAGCTCGTGGTCTTCCAGCTCATGCCACGCAGCTCTGTTCACAGCCTCCTACCTCACGCCTTCCTCGAGTGATCTGATGCTGGAAAAAATTGCCCTCCAGAGATTGTATTATTTTATTTTAGCTGGGTTTCTCGGAACAAAATTCTCTAAATATCGCTTTCTTAAAAAGGAGTCCGAGGAGTCTTTTATTTCGAGAAAATATTTATTAGTGTCCGATATTGACTGGGTCTGGCTACAGATGGCTGGAGAGGATGACAAATTGTTGGATGCTTTAGACTACGATTTCAGCAATGTTTGTGGCCTCAGCTTGCCGGGACATGGCTCAGACCACGGCTTCCTAGCTCATCGGTCATGGCTCAGCTCGCTGCCTCCTAGCTCACAGGACGCGGCTCAGCTTGGGGCATCCCAGCTTGCGGAACGCGGCTCAGCTCGTGGCCTCTCAGCTCACGGCTTCCTAGCTCGCGACACGCAGCTCAGCCTGCGGCCTCCTCGCTCGCGCCACGCGGCTCAGCTCAGAGCCTCATTGCTCACGCCACGCGGCTCAGCTCGTGGTCTTCCAGCTCATGCCACGCAGCTCTGTTCACAGCCTCCTACCTCACGCCTTCCTCGAGTGATCTGATGCTGGAAAAAATTGCCCTCCAGAGATTGTATTATTTTATTTTAGCTGGGTTTCTCGGAACAAAATTCTCTAAATATCGCTTTCTTAAAAAGGAGTCCGAGGAGTCTTTTATTTCGAGAAAATATTTATTAGTGTCCGATATTGACTGGGTCTGGCTACAGATGGCAGGAGAGGATGACAAATTGTTGGATGCTTTAGACTATGATTTCAGCAATGTTTGAGGCCTCTTAGCTTGCGGGACACGGCTCAGACCACGGCTTCCTAGCTCATCGGTCATGGCTCAGCTCGCTGCCTCCTAGCTCACAGGACGCGGCTCAGCTTGGGGCATCCCAGCTTGCGGAACGCGGCTCAGCTCGTGGCCTCTCAGCTCACGGCTTCCTAGCTCGCGACACGCAGCTCAGCCTACGGCCTCCTCGCTCGCACCACCCGGCTCAGCTCAGAGCCTCATTGCTCACGCCACGCGGCTCAGCTCGTGGTCTTCCAGCTCATGCCACGCAGCTCTCTTCACAGCCTCGTACCTCACGCCTTCCTCGAGTGATCTGATGCTGGAAAAAATTGCCCTCCAGAGATTGTATTTTTTATATTAGCTGGGTTTCTCGGAACAAAATTCTCTAAATATCACTTTCTTAAAAAGGAGTCCGAGGAGTCTTATTTCGAGAAAATATTTATTAGTGTCCGATATTGACTGGGTCTGGCTACAGATGGCAGGAGAGGATGACAAATTGTTGGATGCTTTAGACTATGATTTCAGCAATGTTTGAGGCCTCTTAGCTTGCGGGACACGGCTCAGACCACGGCTTCCTAGCTCATCGGTCATGGCTCAGCTCGCTGCCTCCTAGCTCACAGGACGCGGCTCAGCTTGGGGCATCCCAGCTTGCGGAACGCGGCTCAGCTCGTGGCCTCTCAGCTCACGGCTTCCTAGCTCGCGACACGCAGCTCAGCCTGCGGCCTCCTCGCTCGCGCCACGCGGCTCAGCTCAGAGCCTCATTGCTCACGCCACGCGGCTCAGCTCGTGGTCTTCCAGCTCATGCCACGCAGCTCTGTTCACAGCCTCCTACCTCACGCCTTCCTCGAGTGATCTGATGCTGGAAAAAATTGCCCTCCAGAGATTGTATTATTTTATTTTAGCTGGGTTTCTCGGAACAAAATTCTCTAAATATCGCTTTCTTAAAAAGGAGTCCGAGGAGTCTTTTATTTCGAGAAAATATTTATTAGTGTCCGATATTGACTGGGTCTGGCTACAGATGGCAGGAGAGGATGACAAATTGTTGGATGCTTTAGACTATGATTTCAGCAATGTTTGAGGCCTCTTAGCTTGCGGGACACGGCTCAGACCACGGCTTCCTAGCTCATCGGTCATGGCTCAGCTCGCTGCCTCCTAGCTCACAGGACGCGGCTCAGCTTGGGGCATCCCAGCTTGCGGAACGCGGCTCAGCTCGTGGCCTCTCAGCTCACGGCTTCCTAGCTCGCGACACGCAGCTCAGCCTGCGGCCTCCTCGCTCGCGCCACGCGGCTCAGCTCAGAGCCTCATTGCTCACGCCACGCGGCTCAGCTCGTGGTCTTCCAGCTCATGCCACGCAGCTCTGTTCACAGCCTCCTACCTCACGCCTTCCTCGAGTGATCTGATGCTGGAAAAAATTGCCCTCCAGAGATTGTATTATTTTATTTTAGCTGGGTTTTTCGGAACAAAATTCTCTTAATATCGCTTTCTTAAAAAGGAGTCCGAGGAGTCTTTTATTTCGAGAAAATATTTATTAGTGTCCGATATTGACTGGGTCTGGCTACAGATGGCAGGAGAGGATGACAAATTGTTGGATGCTTTAGATTACGATTTCAGCAATGTTTGAGGCCTCAGCTTGCGGGACACGGCTCAGACCACGGCTTCCTAGCTCATCGGTCATGGCTCAGCTCGCTGCCTCCTAGCTCACAGGACGCGGCTCAGCTTCGGGCATCCCAGCTTGCGGAACGCGGCTCAGCTCGTGGCCTCTCAGCTCACGGCTTCCTAGCTCGCGTCACGTAGCTCAGCCTGCGGCCTCCTCGCTCGCGCCACACGGCTCAGCTCAGAGCCTCATTGCTCGCGGCACGCGGCTCAGCTCGTGGTCTTCCAGCTCATGCCACGCAGCTCTGTTCACAGCCTCCTACCTCACGCCTTCCTCGAGTGATCTGATGGCGGAAAAAATTGCCCTCCAGAGATTGTATTTTTTATTTTACCTGGGCTTCTAGGCACAAAATTCTCTAAATATCACTTTCTTAAAAAGGAGTCCGAGGAGTCTTTTATTTCGAGAAAATATTTATTAGTGTCCGATATTGACTGGGTCTGGCTACAGATGGCTGGAGAGGATGACAAATTGTTGGATGCTTTAGACTATGATTTCAGCAATGTTTGAGGCCTCTTAGCTTGCGGGACACGGCTCAGACCACGGCTTCCTAGCTCATCGGTCATGGCTCAGCTCGCTGCCTCCTAGCTCACAGGACGCAGCTCAGCTTGGGGCATCCCAGCTTGCGGAACGCGGCTCAGCTCGTGGCCTCTCAGCTCACGGCTTCCTAGCTCGCGACACGCAGCTCAGCCTGCGGCCTCCTCGCTCGCGCCACGCGGCTCAGCTCAGAGCCTCATTGCTCACGCCACGCGGCTCAGCTCGTGGTCTTCCAGCTCATGCCACGCAGCTCTGTTCACAGCCTCCTACCTCACGCCTTCCTCGAGTGATCTGATGCTGGAAAAAATTGCCCTCCAGAGATTGTATTATTTTATTTTAGCTGGGTTTCTCGGAACAAAATTCTCAAAATATCGCTTTCTTAAAAAGGAGTCCGAGGAGTCTTTTATTTCGAGAAAATATTTATTAGTGTCCGATATTGACTGGGTCTGGCTACAGATGGCAGGAGAGGATGACAAAGTGTTGGATGCTTTAGACTATGATTTCAGCAATGTTTGAGGCCTCTTAGCTTGCGGGACACGGCTCAGACCACGGCTTTCTAGCTCATCGGTCATGGCTCAGCTCGCTGCCTCCTAGCTCACAGGACGCGGCTCAGCTTGGGGCATCCCAGCTTGCGGAACGCGGCTCAGCTCGTGGCCTCTCAGCTCACGGCTTCCTAGCTCGCGACACGCAGCTCAGCCTGCGGCCTCCTCGCTCACGCCACGCGGCTCAGCTCAGAGCCTCATTGCTCACGCCACGCGGCTCAGCTCGTGGTCTTCCAGCTCATGTCACGCAGCTCTGTTCACAGCCTCCTACCTCACGCCTTCCTCGAGTGATCTGATGCTGGAAAAAATTGCCCTCCAGAGATTGTATTATTTTATTTTAGCTGGGTTTCTCGGAACAAAATTCTCTAAATATCGCTTTCTTAAAAAGGAGTCCGAGGAGTCTTTTATTTCGAGAAAATATTTATTAGTGTCCGATATTGACTGGGTCTGGCTACAGATGGCTGGAGAGGATGACAAATTGTTGGATGCTTTAGACTATGATTTCAGCAATGTTTGAGGCCTCTTAGCTTGCGGGACACGGCTCAGACCACGGCTTCCTAGCTCATCGGTCATGGCTCAGCTCGCTGCCTCCTAGCTCACAGGACGCAGCTCAGCTTGGGGCATCCCAGCTTGCGGAACGCGGCTCAGCTCGTGGCCTCTCAGCTCACGGCTTCCTAGCTCGCGACACGCAGCTCAGCCTGCGGCCTCCTCGCTCGCGCCACGCGGCTCAGCTCAGAGCCTCATTGCTCACGCCACGCGGCTCAGCTCGTGGTCTTCCAGCTCATGCCACGCAGCTCTGTTCACAGCCTCCTACCTCACGCCTTCCTCGAGTGATCTGATGCTGGAAAAAATTGCCCTCCAGAGATTGTATTATTTTATTTTAGCTGGGTTTCTCGGAACAAAATTCTCAAAATATCGCTTTCTTAAAAAGGAGTCCGAGGAGTCTTTTATTTCGAGAAAATATTTATTAGTGTCCGATATTGACTGGGTCTGGCTACAGATGGCAGGAGAGGATGACAAAGTGTTGGATGCTTTAGACTATGATTTCAGCAATGTTTGAGGCCTCTTAGCTTGCGGGACACGGCTCAGACCACGGCTTCCTAGCTCATCGGTCATGGCTCAGCTCGCTGCCTCCTAGCTCACAGGACGCGGCTCAGCTTGGGGCATCCCAGCTTGCGGAACGCGGCTCAGCTCGTGGCCTCTCAGCTCACGGCTTCCTAGCTCGCGACACGCAGCTCAGCCTGCGGCCTCCTCGCTCACGCCACGCGGCTCAGCTCAGAGCCTCATTGCTCACGCCACGCGGCTCAGCTCGTGGTCTTCCAGCTCATGTCACGCAGCTCTGTTCACAGCCTCCTACCTCACGCCTTCCTCGAGTGATCTGATGCTGGAAAAAATTGCCCTACAGAGATTGTATTATTTTATTTTAGCTGGGTTTCTCGGAACAAAATTCTCTAAATATCGCTTTCTTAAAAAGGAGTCCGAGGAGTCTTTTATTTCGAGAAAATATTTATTAGTGTCCGATATTGACTGGGTCTGGCTACAGATGGCTGGAGAGGATGACAAATTGTTGGATGCTTTAGACTATGATTTCAGCAATGTTTGAGGCCTCTTAGCTTGCGGGACACGGCTCAGACCACGGCTTCCTAGCTCATCGGTCATGGCTCAGCTCGCTGCCTCCTAGCTCACAGGACGCAGCTCAGCTTGGGGCATCCCAGCTTGCGGAACGCGGCTCAGCTCGTGGCCTCTCAGCTCACGGCTTCCTAGCTCGCGACACGCAGCTCAGCCTGCGGCCTCCTCGCTCGCGCCACGCGGCTCAGCTCAGAGCCTCATTGCTCACGCCACGCGGCTCAGCTCGTGGTCTTCCAGCTCATGCCACGCAGCTCTGTTCACAGCCTCCTACCTCACGCCTTCCTCGAGTGATCTGATGCTGGAAAAAATTGCCCTCCAGAGATTGTATTATTTTATTTTAGCTGGGTTTCTCGGAACAAAATTCTCAAAATATCGCTTTCTTAAAAAGGAGTCCGAGGAGTCTTTTATTTCGAGAAAATATTTATTAGTGTCCGATATTGACTGGGTCTGGCTACAGATGGCAGGAGAGGATGACAAAGTGTTGGATGCTTTAGACTATGATTTCAGCAATGTTTGAGGCCTCTTAGCTTGCGGGACACGGCTCAGACCACGGCTTCCTAGCTCATCGGTCATGGCTCAGCTCGCTGCCTCCTAGCTCACAGGACGCGGCTCAGCTTGGGGCATCCCAGCTTGCGGAACGCGGCTCAGCTCGTGGCCTCTCAGCTCACGGCTTCCTAGCTCGCGACACGCAGCTCAGCCTGCGGCCTCCTCGCTCACGCCACGCGGCTCAGCTCAGAGCCTCATTGCTCACGCCACGCGGCTCAGCTCGTGGTCTTCCAGCTCATGTCACGCAGCTCTGTTCACAGCCTCCTACCTCACGCCTTCCTCGAGTGATCTGATGCTGGAAAAAATTGCCCTCCAGAGATTGTATTATTTTATTTTAGCTGGGTTTCTCGGAACAAAATTCTCTAAATATCGCTTTCTTAAAAAGGAGTCCGAGGAGTCTTTTATTTCGAGAAAATATTTATTAGTGTCCGATATTGACTGGGTCTGGCTACAGATGGCAGGAGAGGATGACAAATTGTTGGATGCTTTAGACTATGATTTCAGCAATGTTTGAGGCCTCTTAGCTTGCGGGACACGGCTCAGACCACGGCTTCCTAGCTCATCGGTCATGGCTCAGCTCGCTGCCTCCTAGCTCACAGGACGCGGCTCAGCTTGGGGCATCCCAGCTTGCGGAACGCGGCTCAGCTCGTGGCCTCTCAGCTCACGGCTTCCTAGCTCGCGACACGCAGCTCAGCCTGCGGCCTCCTCGCTCGCACCACCCGGCTCAGCTCAGAGCCTCATTGCTCACGCCATGCGGCTCAGCTCGTGGTCTTCCAGCTCATGCCACGCAGCTCTGTTCACAGCCTCGTACCTCACGCCTTCCTCGAGTGATCTGATGCTGGAAAAAATTGCCCTCCAGAGATTGTATTTTTTATATTAGCTGGGTTTCTCGGAACAAAATTCTCTAAATATCACTTTCTTAAAAAGGAGTCCGAGGAGTCTTTTATTTCGAGAAAATATTTATTAGTGTCCGATATTGACTGGGTCTGGCTACAGATGGCAGGAGAGGATGACAAATTGTTGGATGCTTTAGACTATGATTTCAGCAATGTTTGAGGCCTCTTAGCTTGCGGGACACGGCTCAGACCACGGCTTCCTAGCTCATCGGTCATGGCTCAGCTCGCTGCCTCCTAGCTCACAGGACGCGGCTCAGCTTGGGGCATCCCAGCTTGCGGAACGCGGCTCAGCTCGTGGCCTCTCAGCTCACGGCTTCCTAGCTCGCGACACGCAGCTCAGCCTGCGGCCTCCTCGCTCGCACCACCCGGCTCAGCTCAGAGCCTCATTGCTCACGCCATGCGGCTCAGCTCGTGGTCTTCCAGCTCATGCCACGCAGCTCTGTTCACAGCCTCGTACCTCACGCCTTCCTCGAGTGATCTGATGCTGGAAAAAATTGCCCTCCAGAGATTGTATTTTTTATATTAGCTGGGTTTCTCGGAACAAAATTCTCTAAATATCACTTTCTTAAAAAGGAGTCCGAGGAGTCTTTTATTTCGAGAAAATATTTATTAGTGTCCGATATTGACTGGGTCTGGCTACAGATGGCAGGAGAGGATGACAAATTGTTGGATGCTTTAGACTATGATTTCAGCAATGTTTGAGGCCTCTTAGCTTGCGGGACACGGCTCAGACCACGGCTTCCTAGCTCATCGGTCATGGCTCAGCTCGCTGCCTCCTAGCTCACAGGACGCGGCTCAGCTTGGGGCATCCCAGCTTGCGGAACGCGGCTCAGCTCGTGGCCTCTCAGCTCACGGCTTCCTAGCTCGCGACACGCAGCTCAGCCTGCGGCCTCATCGCTCGCGCCACGCGGCTCAGCTCAGAGCCTCATTGCTCACGCCACGCGGCTCAGCTCGTGGTCTTCCAGCTCATGCCACGCAGCTCTGTTCACAGCCTCCTACCTCACGCCTTCCTCGAGTGATCTGATGCTGGAAAAAATTGCCCTCCAGAGATTGTATTATTTTATTTTAGCTGGGTTTCTCGGAACAAAATTCTCTAAATATCGCTTTCTTAAAAAGGAGTCCGAGGAGTCTTTTATTTCGAGAAAATATTTATTAGTGTCCGATATTGACTGGGTCTGGCTACAGATGGCTGGAGAGGATGACAAATTGTTGGATGCTTTAGACTACGATTTCAGCAATGTTTGTGGCCTCAGCTTGCCGGGACATGGCTCAGACCACGGCTTCCTAGCTCATCGGTCATGGCTCAGCTCGCTGCCTCCTAGCTCACAGGACGCGGCTCAGCTTGGGGCATCCCAGCTTGCGGAACGCGGCTCAGCTCGTGGCCTCTCAGCTCACGGCTTCCTAGCTCGCGACACGCAGCTCAGCCTGCGGCCTCCTCGCTCGCGCCACGCGGCTCAGCTCAGAGCCTCATTGCTCACGCCACGCGGCTCAGCTCGTGGTCTTCCAGCTCATGCCACGCAGCTCTGTTCACAGCCTCCTACCTCACGCCTTCCTCGAGTGATCTGATGCTGGAAAAAATTGCCCTCCAGAGATTGTATTATTTTATTTTAGCTGGGTTTCTCGGAACAAAATTCTCTAAATATCGCTTTCTTAAAAAGGAGTCCGAGGAGTCTTTTATTTCGAGAAAATATTTATTAGTGTCCGATATTGACTGGGTCTGGCTACAGATGGCAGGAGAGGATGACAAATTGTTGGATGCTTTAGACTATGATTTCAGCAATGTTTGAGGCCTCTTAGCTTGCGGGACACGGCTCAGACCACGGCTTCCTAGCTCATCGGTCATGGCTCAGCTCGCTGCCTCCTAGCTCACAGGACGCGGCTCAGCTTGGGGCATCCCAGCTTGCGGAACGCGGCTCAGCTCGTGGCCTCTCAGCTCACGGCTTCCTAGCTCGCGACACGCAGCTCAGCCTGCGGCCTCCTTGCTCGCGCCACGCGGCTCAGCTCAGAGCCTCATTGCTCACGCCACGCGGCTCAGCTCGTGGTCTTCCAGCTCATGCCACGCAGCTCTGTTCACAGCCTCCTACCTCACGCCTTCCTCGAGTGATCTGATGCTGGAAAAAATTGCCCTCCAGAGATTGTATTATTTTATTTTAGCTGGGTTTCTCGGAACAAAATTCTCTAAATATCGCTTTCTTAAAAAGGAGTCCGAGGAGTCTTTTATTTCGAGAAAATATTTATTAGTGTCCGATATTGACTGGGTCTGGCTACAGATGGCAGGAGAGGATGACAAATTGTTGGATGCTTTAGACTATGATTTCAGCAATGTTTGAGGCCTCTTAGCTTGCGGGACACGGCTCAGACCACGGCCTCCTAGCTCATCGGTCATGGCTCAGCTCGCTGCCTCCTAGCTCACAGGACGCGGCTCAGCTTGGGGCATCCCAGCTTGCGGAACGCGGCTCAGCTCGTGGCCTCTCAGCTCACGGCTTCCTAGCTCGCGACACGCAGCTCAGCCTGCGGCCTCCTCGCTCGCGCCACGCGGCTCAGCTCAGAGCCTCATTGCTCACGCCACGCGGCTCAGCTCGTGGTCTTCCAGCTCATGCCACGCAGCTCTGTTCACAGCCTCGTACCTCACGCCTTCCTCGAGTGATCTGATGCTGGAAAAAATTGCCCTCCAGAGATTGTATTTTTTATATTAGCTGGGTTTCTCGGAACAAAATTCTCTAAATATCACTTTCTTAAAAAGGAGTCCGAGGAGTCTTTTATTTCGAGAAAATATTTATTAGTGTCCGATATTGACTGGGTCTGGCTACAGATGGCTGGAGAGGATGACAAATTGTTGGATGCTTTAGACTACGATTTCAGCAATGTTTGTGGCCTCAGCTTGCCGGGACATGGCTCAGACCACGGCTTCCTAGCTCATCGGTCATGGCTCAGCTCGCTGCCTCCTAGCTCACAGGACGCGGCTCAGCTTGGGGCATCCCAGCTTGCGGAACGCGGCTCAGCTCGTGGCCTCTCAGCTCACGGCTTCCTAGCTCGCGACACGCAGCTCAGCCTGCGGCCTCCTCGCTCGCGCCACGCGGCTCAGCTCAGAGCCTCATTGCTCACGCCACGCGGCTCAGCTCGTGGTCTTCCAGCTCATGCCACGCAGCTCTGTTCACAGCCTCGTACCTCACGCCTTCCTCGAGTGATCTGATGGCGGAAAAAATTGTCCTCCAGAGATTGTATTTTTTATATTAGCTGGGCTTCTAGGCACAAAATTCTCTAAATATCACTTTCTTAAAAAGGAGTCCGAGGAGTCTTTTATTTCGAGAAAATATTTATTAGTGTCCGATATTGACTGGGTCTGGCTACAGATGGCAGGAGAGGATGACAAATTGTTGGATGCTTTCAGACTACGATTTCAGCAATGTTTGAGGCCTCAGCTTGCGGGACATGGCTCAGACCACGGCTTCCTAGCTCATCGGTCATGGCTCAGCTTGCTGCCTCCTAGCTCACAGGACGCGGCTCAGCTTGGGGCATCCCAGCTTGCGGAACGCGGCTCAGCTCGTGGCCTCTCAGCTCACGGCTTCCTAGCTCGCGACACGCAGCTCAGCCTGCGGCCTCCTCGCTCGCGCCACGCGGCTCAGCTCAGAGCCTCATTACTCACGCCACACGGCTCAGCTCGTGGTCTTCCAGCTCATGCCACGCAGCTCTGTTCACAGCCTCCTACCTCACGCCTTCCTCGAGTGATCTGATGCTGGAAAAAATTGCCCTCCAGAGATTGTATTATTTTATTTTAGCTGGGTTTCTCGGAACAAAATTCTCTAAATATCGCTTTCTTAAAAAGGAGTCCGAGGAGTCTTTTATTTCGAGAAAATATTTATTAGTGTCCGATATTGACTGGGTCTGGCTACAGATGGCTGGAGAGGATGACAAATTGTTGGATGCTTTAGACTACGATTTCAGCAATGTTTGTGGCCTCAGCTTGCCGGGACATGGCTCAGACCACGGCTTCCTAGCTCATCGGTCATGGCTCAGCTCGCTGCCTCCTAGCTCACAGGACGCGGCTCAGCTTGGGGCATCCCAGCTTGCGGAACGCGGCTCAGCTCGTGGCCTCTCAGCTCACGGCTTCCTAGCTCGTGACACGCAGCTCAGCCTGCGGCCTCCTCGCTCGCGCCACGCGGCTCAGCTCAGAGCCTCATTACTCACGCCACACGGCTCAGCTCGTGGTCTTCCAGCTCATGCCACGCAGCTCTGTTCACAGCCTCCTACCTCACGCCTTCCTCGAGTGATCTGATGCTGGAAAAAATTGCCCTCCAGAGATTGTATTATTTTATTTTAGCTGGGTTTCTCGGAACAAAATTCTCTAAATATCGCTTTCTTAAAAAGGAGTCCGAGGAGTCTTTTATTTCGAGAAAATATTTATTAGTGTCCGATATTGACTGGGTCTGGCTACAGATGGCTGGAGAGGATGACAAATTGTTGGATGCTTTAGACTACGATTTCAGCAATGTTTGTGGCCTCAGCTTGCCGGGACATGGCTCAGACCACGGCTTCCTAGCTCATCGGTCATGGCTCAGCTCGCTGCCTCCTAGCTCACAGGACGCGGCTCAGCTTGGGGCATCCCAGCTTGCGGAACGCGGCTCAGCTCGTGGCCTCTCAGCTCACGGCTTCCTAGCTCGTGACACGCAGCTCAGCCTGCGGCCTCCTCGCTCGCGCCACGCGGCTCAGCTCAGAGCCTCATTGCTCACGCCACGCGGCTCAGCTCGTGGTCTTCCAGCTCGTGCCACGCAGCTCTGTTCACAGCCTCGTACCTCACGCCTTCCTCGAGTGATCTGATGGCGGAAAAAATTGCCCTCCAGAGATTGTATTTTTTATTTTAGCTGGGCTTCTAGGCACACAATTCTCTAAATATCACTTTCTTAAAAAGGAGTCCGAGGAGTCTTTTATTTCGAGAAAATATTTATTAGTGTCCGATATTGACTGGGTCTGGCTACAGATGGCAGGAGAGGATGACAAATTGTTGGATGCTTTAGACTATGATTTCAGCAATGTTTGAGGCCTCTTAGCTTGCGGGACACGGCTCAGACCACGGCTTCCTAGCTCATCGGTCATGGCTCAGCTCGCTGCCTCCTAGCTCACAGGACGCGGCTCAGCTTGGGGCATCCCAGCTTGCGGAACGCGGCTCAGCTCGTGGCCTCTCAGCTCACGGCTTCCTAGCTCGCGACACGCAGCTCAGCCTGCGGCCTCCTCGCTCGCGCCACGCGGCTCAGCTCAGAGCCTCATTGCTCACGCCACGCGGCTCAGCTCGTGGTCTTCCAGCTCATGCCACGCAGCTCTGTTCACAGCCTCGTACCTCACGCCTTCCTCGAGTGATCTGATGGCGGAAAAAATTGTCCTCCAGAGATTGTATTTTTTATATTAGCTGGGCTTCTAGGCACAAAATTCTCTAAATATCACTTTCTTAAAAAGGAGTCCGAGGAGTCTTTTATTTCGAGAAAATATTTATTAGTGTCCGATATTGACTGGGTCTGGCTACAGATGGCAGGAGAGGATGACAAATTGTTGGATGCTTTCAGACTACGATTTCAGCAATGTTTGAGGCCTCAGCTTGCGGGACATGGCTCAGACCACGGCTTCCTAGCTCATCGGTCATGGCTCAGCTTGCTGCCTCCTAGCTCACAGGACGCGGCTCAGCTTGGGGCATCCCAGCTTGCGGAACGCGGCTCAGCTCGTGGCCTCTCAGCTCACGGCTTCCTAGCTCGCGACACGCAGCTCAGCCTGCGGCCTCCTCGCTCGCGCCACGCGGCTCAGCTCAGAGCCTCATTACTCACGCCACACGGCTCAGCTCGTGGTCTTCCAGCTCATGCCACGCAGCTCTGTTCACAGCCTCCTACCTCACGCCTTCCTCGAGTGATCTGATGCTGGAAAAAATTGCCCTCCAGAGATTGTATTATTTTATTTTAGCTGGGTTTCTCGGAACAAAATTCTCTAAATATCGCTTTCTTAAAAAGGAGTCCGAGGAGTCTTTTATTTCGAGAAAATATTTATTAGTGTCCGATATTGACTGGGTCTGGCTACAGATGGCTGGAGAGGATGACAAATTGTTGGATGCTTTAGACTACGATTTCAGCAATGTTTGTGGCCTCAGCTTGCCGGGACATGGCTCAGACCACGGCTTCCTAGCTCATCGGTCATGGCTCAGCTCGCTGCCTCCTAGCTCACAGGACGCGGCTCAGCTTGGGGCATCCCAGCTTGCGGAACGCGGCTCAGCTCGTGGCCTCTCAGCTCACGGCTTCCTAGCTCGTGACACGCAGCTCAGCCTGCGGCCTCCTCGCTCGCGCCACGCGGCTCAGCTCAGAGCCTCATTACTCACGCCACACGGCTCAGCTCGTGGTCTTCCAGCTCATGCCACGCAGCTCTGTTCACAGCCTCCTACCTCACGCCTTCCTCGAGTGATCTGATGCTGGAAAAAATTGCCCTCCAGAGATTGTATTATTTTATTTTAGCTGGGTTTCTCGGAACAAAATTCTCTAAATATCGCTTTCTTAAAAAGGAGTCCGAGGAGTCTTTTATTTCGAGAAAATATTTATTAGTGTCCGATATTGACTGGGTCTGGCTACAGATGGCTGGAGAGGATGACAAATTGTTGGATGCTTTAGACTACGATTTCAGCAATGTTTGTGGCCTCAGCTTGCCGGGACATGGCTCAGACCACGGCTTCCTAGCTCATCGGTCATGGCTCAGCTCGCTGCCTCCTAGCTCACAGGACGCGGCTCAGCTTGGGGCATCCCAGCTTGCGGAACGCGGCTCAGCTCGTGGCCTCTCAGCTCACGGCTTCCTAGCTCGCGACACGCAGCTCAGCCTGCGGCCTCCTCGCTCGCGCCACGCGGCTCAGCTCAGAGCCTCATTGCTCACGCCACGCGGCTCAGCTCGTGGTCTTCCAGCTCATGCCACGCAGCGCTGTTCACAGCCTCCTACCTCACGCCTTCCTCGAGTAATCTGATGCCGGAAAAAATTGCCCTCCAGAGATTGTATTATTTTATTTTAGCTGGGTTTCTAGGCACAAAATTCTCTAAATATCGCTTTCTTAACAAGGAGTCCGAGGAGTCTTTTATTTCGAGAAAATATTTATTAGTGTCCGATATTGACTGGGTCTGGCTACAGATGGCAGGAGAGGATGACAAATTGTTGGATGCTTTAGACTATGATTTCAGCAATGTTTGAGGCCTCTTAGCTTGCGGGACACGGCTCAGACCACGGCTTCCTAGCTCATCGGTCATGGCTCAGCTTGCTGCCTCCTAGCTCACAGGACGCGGCTCAGCTTGGGGCATCCCAGCTTGCGGAACGCGGCTCAGCTCGTGGCCTCTCAGCTCACGGCTTCCTAGCTCGCGACACGCAGCTCAGCCTGCGGCCTCCTCGCTCGCGCCACGCGGCTCAGCTCAGAGCCTCATTGCTCACGCCACGCGGCTCAGCTCGTGGTCTTCCAGCTCATGCCACGCAGCTCTGTTCACAGCCTCCTACCTCACGCCTTCCTCGAGTGATCTGATGCTGGAAAAAATTGCCCTCCAGAGATTGTATTATTTTATTTTAGCTGGGTTTTTCGGAACAAAATTCTCTTAATATCGCTTTCTTAAAAAGGAGTCCGAGGAGTCTTTTATTTCGAGAAAATATTTATTAGTGTCCGATATTGACTGGGTCTGGCTACAGATGGCAGGAGAGGATTACAAATTGTTGGATGCTTTAGATTACGATTTCAGCAATGTTTGAGGCCTCAGCTTGCGGGACACGGCTCAGACCACGGCTTCCTAGCTCATCGGTCATGGCTCAGCTCGCTGCCTCCTAGCTCACAGGACGCGGCTCAGCTTGGGGCATCCCAGCTTGCGGAACGCGGCTCAGCTCGTGGCCTCTCAGCTCACGGCTTCCTAGCTCGCGTCACGCAGCTCAGCCTGCGGCCTCCTCGCTCGCGCCACACGGCTCAGCTCAGAGCCTCATTGCTCGCGTCACGCGGCTCAGCTCGTGGTCTTCCAGCTCATGCCACGCAGCTCTGTTCACAGCCTCCTACCTCACGCCTTCCTCGAGTGATCTGATGGCGGAAAAAATTGCCCTCCAGAGATTGTATTTTTTATTTTACCTGGGCTTCTAGGCACAAAATTCTCTAAATATCACTTTCTTAAAAAGGAGTCCGAGGAGTCTTTTATTTCGAGAAAATATTTATTAGTGTCCGATATTGACTGGGTCTGGCTACAGATGGCAGGAGAGGATGACAAATTGTTGGATGCTTTAGACTATGATTTCAGCAATGTTTGAGGCCTCTTAGCTTGTGGGACACGGCTCAGACCACGGCTTCCTAGCTCATCGGTCATGGCTCAGCTCGCTGCCTCCTAGCTCACAGGACGCGGCTCAGCTTGGGGCATCCCAGCTTGCGGAACGCGGCTCAGCTCGTGGCCTCTCAGCTCACGGCTTCCTAGCTCGCGACACGCAGCTCAGCCTGCGGCCTCCTCGCTCACGCCACGCGGCTCAGCTCAGAGCCTCATTGCTCACGCCACGCGGCTCAGCTCGTGGTCTTCCAGCTCATGTCACGCAGCTCTGTTCACAGCCTCCTACCTCACGCCTTCCTCGAGTGATCTGATGCTGGAAAAAATTGCCCTCCAGAGATTGTATTATTTTATTTTAGCTGGGTTTCTCGGAACAAAATTCTCTAAATATCGCTTTCTTAAAAAGGAGTCCGAGGAGTCTTTTATTTCGAGAAAATATTTATTAGTGTCCGATATTGACTGGGTCTGGCTACAGATGGCTGGAGAGGATGACAAATTGTTGGATGCTTTAGACTACGATTTCAGCAATGTTTGTGGCCTCAGCTTGCCGGGACATGGCTCAGACCACGGCTTCCTAGCTCATCGGTCATGGCTCAGCTCGCTGCCTCCTAGCTCACAGGACGCGGCTCAGCTTGGGGCATCCCAGCTTGCGGAACGCGGCTCAGCTCGTGGCCTCTCAGCTCACGGCTTCCTAGCTCGCGACACGCAGCTCAGCCTGCGGCCTCCTCGCTCGCGCCACGCGGCTCAGCTCAGAGCCTCATTGCTCACGCCACGCGGCTCAGCTCGTGGTCTTCCAGCTCATGCCACGCAGCTCTGTTCACAGCCTCCTACCTCACGCCTTCCTCGAGTGATCTGATGCTGGAAAAAATTGCCCTCCAGAGATTGTATTATTTTATTTTAGCTGGGTTTCTCGGAACAAAATTCTCTAAATATCGCTTTCTTAAAAAGGAGTCCGAGGAGTCTTTTATTTCGAGAAAATATTTATTAGTGTCCGATATTGACTGGGTCTGGCTACAGATGGCAGGAGAGGATGACAAATTGTTGGATGCTTTAGACTATGATTTCAGCAATGTTTGAGGCCTCTTAGCTTGCGGGACACGGCTCAGACCACGGCTTCTTAGCTCATCGGTCATGGCTCAGCTCGCTGCCTCCTAGCTCACAGGACGCGGCTCAGCTTGGGGCATCCCAGCTTGCGGAACGCGGCTCAGCTCGTGGCCTCTCAGCTCACGGCTTCCTAGCTCCCGACACGCAGCTCAGCCTGCGGCCTCCTCGCTCGCGCCACGCGGCTCAGCTCAGAGCCTCATTGCTCACGCCACGCGGCTCAGCTCGTGGTCTTCCAGCTCATGCCACGCAGCTCTGTTCACAGCCTCCTACCTCACGCCTTCCTCGAGTGATCTGATGCTGGAAAAAATTGCCCTCCAGAGATTGTATTATTTTATTTTAGCTGGGTTTCTCGGAACAAAATTCTCTAAATATCGCTTTCTTAAAAAGGAGTCCGAGGAGTCTTTTATTTCGAGAAAATATTTATTAGTGTCCGATATTGACTGGGTCTGGCTACAGATGGCTGGAGAGGATGACAAATTGTTGGATGCTTTAGACTACGATTTCAGCAATGTTTGTGGCCTCAGCTTGCCGGGACATGGCTCAGACCACGGCTTCCTAGCTCATCGGTCATGGCTCAGCTCGCTGCCTCCTAGCTCACAGGACGCGGCTCAGCTTGGGGCATCCCAGCTTGCGGAACGCGGCTCAGCTCGTGGCCTCTCAGCTCACGGCTTCCTAGCTCGCGACACGCAGCTCAGCCTGCGGCCTCCTCGCTCGCGCCACGCGGCTCAGCTCAGAGCCTCATTTCTCACGCCACGCGGCTCAGCTCGTGGTCTTCCAGCTCATGCCACGCAGCTCTGTTCACAGCCTCCTACCTCACGCCTTCCTCGAGTGATCTGATGCTGGAAAAAATTGCCCTCCAGAGATTGTATTATTTTATTTTAGCTGGGTTTCTCGGAACAAAATTCTCTAAATATCGCTTTCTTAAAAAGGAGTCCGAGGAGTCTTTTATTTCGAGAAAATATTTATTAGTGTCCGATATTGACTGGGTCTGGCTACAGATGGCAGGAGAGGATGACAAATTGTTGGATGCTTTAGACTATGATTTCAGCAATGTTTGAGGCCTCTTAGCTTGCGGGACACGGCTCAGACCACGGCTTCCTAGCTCATCGGTCATGGCTCAGCTCGCTGCCTCCTAGCTCACAGGACGCGGCTCAGCTTGGGGCATCCCAGCTTGCGGAACGCGGCTCAGCTCGTGGCCTCTCAGCTCACGGCTTCCTAGCTCGCGACACGCAGCTCAGCCTGCGGCCTCCTCGCTCGCGCCACGCGGCTCAGCTCAGAGCCTCATTGCTCAAGCCACGCGGCTCAGCTCGTGGTCTTCCAGCTCATGCCACGCAGCTCTGTTCACAGCCTCCTACCTCACGCCTTCCTCGAGTGATCTGATGCTGGAAAAAATTGCCCTCCAGAGATTGTATTATTTTATTTTAGCTGGGTTTCTCGGAACAAAATTCTCTAAATATCGCTTTCTTAAAAAGGAGTCCGAGGAGTCTTTTATTTCGAGAAAATATTTATTAGTGTCCGATATTGACTGGGTCTGGCTACAGATGGCTGGAGAGGATGACAAATTGTTGGATGCTTTAGACTACGATTTCAGCAATGTTTGTGGCCTCAGCTTGCCGGGACATGGCTCAGACCACGGCTTCCTAGCTCATCGGTCATGGCTCAGCTCGCTGCCTCCTAGCTCACAGGACGCGGCTCAGCTTGGGGCATCCCAGCTTGCGGAACGCGGCTCAGCTCGTGGCCTCTCAGCTCACGGCTTCCTAGCTCGCGACACGCAGCTCAGCCTGCGGCCTCCTCGCTCGCGCCACGCGGCTCAGCTCAGAGCCTCATTGCTCACGCCACGCGGCTCAGCTCGTGGTCTTCCAGCTCATGCCACGCAGCTCTGTTCACAGCCTCCTACCTCACGCCTTCCTCGAGTGATCTGATGCTGGAAAAAATTGCCCTCCAGAGATTGTATTATTTTATTTTAGCTGGGTTTCTCGGAACAAAATTCTCTAAATATCGCTTTCTTAAAAAGGAGTCCGAGGAGTCTTTTATTTCGAGAAAATATTTATTAGTGTCCGATATTGACTGGGTCTGGCTACAGATGGCAGGAGAGGATGACAAATTGTTGGATGCTTTAGACTATGATTTCAGCAATGTTTGAGGCCTCTTAGCTTGCGGGACACGGCTCAGACCACGGCTTCCTAGCTCATCGGTCATGGCTCAGCTCGCTGCCTCCTAGCTCACAGGACGCGGCTCAGCTTGGGGCATCCCAGCTTGCGGAACGCGGCTCAGCTCATGGCCTCTCAGCTCACGGCTTCCTAGCTCGCGACACGCAGCTCAGCCTGCGGCCTCCTCGCTCGCGCCACGCGGCTCAGCTCAGAGCCTCATTGCTCACGCCACGCGGCTCAGCTCGTGGTCTTCCAGCTCATGCCACGCAGCTCTGTTCACAGCCTCCTACCTCACGCCTTCCTCGAGTGATCTGATGCTGGAAAAAATTGCCCTCCAGAGATTGTATTATTTTATTTTAGCTGGGTTTCTCGGAACAAAATTCTCTAAATATCGCTTTCTTAAAAAGGAGTCCGAGGAGTCTTTTATTTCGAGAAAATATTTATTAGTGTCCGATATTGACTGGGTCTGGCTACAGATGGCTGGAGAGGATGACAAATTGTTGGATGCTTTAGACTACGATTTCAGCAATGTTTGTGGCCTCAGCTTGATGGCGGAAAAAATTGTCCTCCAGAGATTGTATTTTTTATATTAGCTGGGCTTCTAGGCACAAAATTCTCTAAATATCACTTTCTTAAAAAGGAGTCCGAGGAGTCTTTTATTTCGAGAAAATATTTATTAGTGTCCGATATTGACTGGGTCTGGCTACAGATGGCAGGAGAGGATGACAAATTGTTGGATGCTTTAGACTATGATTTCAGCAATGTTTGAGGCCTCTTAGCTTGCGGGACACGGCTCAGACCACGGCTTCCTAGCTCATCGGTCATGGCTCAGCTCGCTGCCTCCTAGCTCACAGGACGCGGCTCAGCTTGGGGCATCCCAGCTTGCGGAACGCGGCTCAGCTCATGGCCTCTCAGCTCACGGCTTCCTAGCTCGCGACACGCAGCTCAGCCTGCGGCCTCCTCGCTCGCGCCACGCGGCTCAGCTCAGAGCCTCATTGCTCACGCCACGCGGCTCAGCTCGTGGTCTTCCAGCTCATGCCACGCAGCTCTGTTCACAGCCTCCTACCTCACGCCTTCCTCGAGTGATCTGATGCTGGAAAAAATTGCCCTCCAGAGATTGTATTATTTTATTTTAGCTGGGTTTCTCGGAACAAAATTCTCTAAATATCGCTTTCTTAAAAAGGAGTCCGAGGAGTCTTTTATTTCGAGAAAATATTTATTAGTGTCCGATATTGACTGGGTCTGGCTACAGATGGCAGGAGAGGATGACAAATTGTTGGATGCTTTAGACTATGATTTCAGCAATGTTTGAGGCCTCTTAGCTTGCGGGACACGGCTCAGACCACGGCTTCCTAGCTCATCGGTCATGGCTCAGCTCGCTGCCTCCTAGCTCACAGGACGCGGCTCAGCTTGGGGCATCCCAGCTTGCGGAACGCGGCTCAGCTCGTGGCCTCTCAGCTCACGGCTTCCTAGCTCGCGACACGCAGCTCAGCCTGCGGCCTCCTCGCTCGCGCCACGCGGCTCAGCTCAGAGCCTCATTGCTCAAGCCACGCGGCTCAGCTCGTGGTCTTCCAGCTCATGCCACGCAGCTCTGTTCACAGCCTCCTACCTCACGCCTTCCTCGAGTGATCTGATGCTGGAAAAAATTGCCCTCCAGAGATTGTATTATTTTATTTTAGCTGGGTTTCTCGGAACAAAATTCTCTAAATATCGCTTTCTTAAAAAGGAGTCCGAGGAGTCTTTTATTTCGAGAAAATATTTATTAGTGTCCGATATTGACTGGGTCTGGCTACAGATGGCTGGAGAGGATGACAAATTGTTGGATGCTTTAGACTACGATTTCAGCAATGTTTGTGGCCTCAGCTTGCCGGGACATGGCTCAGACCACGGCTTCCTAGCTCATCGGTCATGGCTCAGCTCGCTGCCTCCTAGCTCACAGGACGCGGCTCAGCTTGGGGCATCCCAGCTTGCGGAACGCGGCTCAGCTCGTGGCCTCTCAGCTCACGGCTTCCTAGCTCGCGACACGCAGCTCAGCCTGCGGCCTCCTCGCTCGCGCCACGCGGCTCAGCTCAGAGCCTCATTGCTCACGCCACGCGGCTCAGCTCGTGGTCTTCCAGCTCATGCCACGCAGCTCTGTTCACAGCCTCCTACCTCACGCCTTCCTCGAGTGATCTGATGCTGGAAAAAATTGCCCTCCAGAGATTGTATTATTTTATTTTAGCTGGGTTTCTCGGAACAAAATTCTCTAAATATCGCTTTCTTAAAAAGGAGTCCGAGGAGTCTTTTATTTCGAGAAAATATTTATTAGTGTCCGATATTGACTGGGTCTGGCTACAGATGGCAGGAGAGGATGACAAATTGTTGGATGCTTTAGACTATGATTTCAGCAATGTTTGAGGCCTCTTAGCTTGCGGGACACGGCTCAGACCACGGCTTCCTAGCTCATCGGTCATGGCTCAGCTCGCTGCCTCCTAGCTCACAGGACGCGGCTCAGCTTGGGGCATCCCAGCTTGCGGAACGCGGCTCAGCTCATGGCCTCTCAGCTCACGGCTTCCTAGCTCGCGACACGCAGCTCAGCCTGCGGCCTCCTCGCTCGCGCCACGCGGCTCAGCTCAGAGCCTCATTGCTCACGCCACGCGGCTCAGCTCGTGGTCTTCCAGCTCATGCCACGCAGCTCTGTTCACAGCCTCCTACCTCACGCCTTCCTCGAGTGATCTGATGCTGGAAAAAATTGCCCTCCAGAGATTGTATTATTTTATTTTAGCTGGGTTTCTCGGAACAAAATTCTCTAAATATCGCTTTCTTAAAAAGGAGTCCGAGGAGTCTTTTATTTCGAGAAAATATTTATTAGTGTCCGATATTGACTGGGTCTGGCTACAGATGGCTGGAGAGGATGACAAATTGTTGGATGCTTTAGACTACGATTTCAGCAATGTTTGTGGCCTCAGCTTGATGGCGGAAAAAATTGTCCTCCAGAGATTGTATTTTTTATATTAGCTGGGCTTCTAGGCACAAAATTCTCTAAATATCACTTTCTTAAAAAGGAGTCCGAGGAGTCTTTTATTTCGAGAAAATATTTATTAGTGTCCGATATTGACTGGGTCTGGCTACAGATGGCAGGAGAGGATGACAAATTGTTGGATGCTTTAGACTATGATTTCAGCAATGTTTGAGGCCTCTTAGCTTGCGGGACACGGCTCAGACCACGGCTTCCTAGCTCATCGGTCATGGCTCAGCTCGCTGCCTCCTAGCTCACAGGACGCGGCTCAGCTTGGGGCATCCCAGCTTGCGGAACGCGGCTCAGCTCGTGGCCTCTCAGCTCACGGCTTCCTAGCTCGCGACACGCAGCTCAGCCTGCGGCCTCCTCGCTCGCGCCACACGGCTCAGCTCAGAGCCTCATTGCTCACGCCACGCGGCTCAGCTCGTGGTCTTCCAGCTCATGCCACGCAGCTCTGTTCACAGCCTCGTACCTCACGCCTTCCTCGAGTGATCTGATGGCGGAAAAAATTGTCCTCCAGAGATTGTATTTTTTATATTAGCTGGGCTTCTAGGCACAAAATTCTCTAAATATCACTTTCTTAAAAAGGAGTCCGAGGAGTCTTTTATTTCGAGAAAATATTTATTAGTGTCCGATATTGACTGGGTCTGGCTACAGATGGCTGGAGAGGATGACAAATTGTTGGATGCTTTAGACTACAATTTCAGCAATGTTTGTGGCCTCAGATTGCCGGGACATGGCTCAGACCACGGCTTCCTAGCTCATCGGTCATGGCTCAGCTCGCTGCCTCCTAGCTCACAGGACGCGGCTCAGCTTGGGGCATCCCAGCTTGCGGAACGCGGCTCAGCTCGTGGCCTCTCAGCTCACGGCTTCCTAGCTCGCGACACGCAGCTCAGCCTGCGGCCTCCTCGCTCGCGCCACGCGGCTCAGCTCAGAGCCTCATTGCTCACGCCACGCGGCTCAGCTCGTGGTCTTCCAGCTCATGCCACGCAGCTCTGTTCACAGCCTCCTACCTCACGCCTTCCTCGAGTGATCTGATGCTGGAAAAAATTGCCCTCCAGAGATTGTATTATTTTATTTTAGCTGGGTATCTCGGAACAAAATTCTCTAAATATCGCTTTCTTAAAAAGGAGTCCGAGGAGTCTTTTATTTCGAGAAAATATTTATTAGTGTCCGATATTGACTGGGTCTGGCTACAGATGGCTGGAGAGGATGACAAATTGTTGGATGCTTTAGACTACGATTTCAGCAATGTTTGTGGCCTCAGCTTGCCGGGACATGGCTCAGACCACGGCTTCCTAGCTCATCGGTCATGGCTCAGCTCGCTGCCTCCTAGCTCACAGGACGCGGCTCAGCTTGGGGCATCCCAGCTTGCGGAACGCGGCTCAGCTCGTGGCCTCTCAGCTCACGGCTTCCTAGCTCGTGACACGCAGCTCAGCCTGCGGCCTCCTCGCTCGCGCCACGCGGCTCAGCTCAGAGCCTCATTGCTCACGCCACGCGGCTCAGCTCGTGGTCTTCCAGCTCGTGCCACGCAGCTCTGTTCACAGCCTCGTACCTCACGCCTTCCTCGAGTGATCTGATGGCGGAAAAAATTGCCCTCCAGAGATTGTATTTTTTATTTTAGCTGGGCTTCTAGGCACAAAATTCTCTAAATATCACTTTCTTAAAAAGGAGTCCGAGGAGTCTTTTATTTCGAGAAAATATTTATTAGTGTCCGATATTGACTGGGTCTGGCTACAGATGGCAGGAGAGGATGACAAATTGTTGGATGCTTTAGACTATGATTTCAGCAATGTTTGAGGCCTCTTAGCTTGCGGGACACGGCTCAGACCACGGCTTCCTAGCTCATCGGTCATGGCTCAGCTCGCTGCCTCCTAGCTCACAGGACGCGGCTCAGCTTGGGGCATCCCAGCTTGCGGAACGCGGCTCAGCTCGTGGCCTCTCAGCTCACGGCTTCCTAGCTCGCGACACGCAGCTCAGCCTGCGGCCTCCTCGCTCGCGCCACGCGGCTCAGCTCAGAGCCTCATTGCTCACGCCACGCGGCTCAGCTCGTGGTCTTCCAGCTCATGCCACGCAGCGCTGTTCACAGCCTCCTACCTCACGCCTTCCTCGAGTAATCTGATGCCGGAAAAAATTGCCCTCCAGAGATTGTATTATTTTATTTTAGCTGGGTTTCTAGGCACAAAATTCTCTAAATATCGCTTTCTTAACAAGGAGTCCGAGGAGTCTTTTATTTCGAGAAAATATTTAGTAGTGTCCGATATTGACTGGGTCTGGCTACAGATGGCAGGAGAGGATGACAAATTGTTGGATGCTTTAGACTACGATTTCAGCAATGTTTGAGGCGTCTTAGCTTGCGGGACAAGGCTCAGACCACGGCTTCCTAGCTCATCGGTCATGGCTCAGCTCGCTGCCTCCTAGCTCACAGGACGCGGCTCAGCTTGGGGCATCCCAGCTTGCGGAACGCGGCTCAGCTCGTGGCCTCTCAGCTCACGGCTTCCTAGCTCGCGACACGCAGCTCAGCCTGCGGCCTCCTCGCTCGCGCCACGTGGCTCAGCTCAGAGCCTCATTGCTCACGCCACGCGGCTCAGCTCGTGGTCTTCCAGCTCATGCCACGCAGCTCTGTTCACAGCCTCCTACCTCACGCCTTCCTCGAGTGATCTGATGGCGGAAAAAATTGCCCTCCAGAGATTGTATTATTTTATTTTAGCTGGGCTTCTAGGCACAAAATTCTCTAAATATCGCTTTCTTAAAAAGGAGTCCGAGGAGTCTTTTATTTCGAGAAAATATTTATTAGTGTCCGATATTGACTGGGTCTGGCTACAGATGGCAGGAGAGGATGACAAATTGTTGGAGGCTTTAGACTATGATTTCAGCAATGTTTGAGGCCTCTTAGCTTGCGGGACATGGCTCAGACCACGGCTTCCTAGCTCATCGGTCATGGCTCAGCTCGCTGCCTCCTAGCTCACAGGACGCGGCTCAGCTTGGGGCATCCCAGCTTGCGGAACGCGGCTCAGCTCGTGGCTTCTCAGCTCACGGCTTCCTAGCTCGCGACACGCAGCTCAGCCTGCGGCCTCCTCACTCGCGCCACGTGGCTCAGCTCAGAGCCTCATTGCTCACGCCACGCGGCTCAGCTCGTGGTCTTCCAGCTCATGCCACGCAGCTCTGTTCACAGCCTCCTACCTCACGCCTTCCTCGAGTGATCTGATGGCGGAAAAAATTGCCCTCCAGAGATTGTATTATTTTATTTTAGCTGGGCTTCTAGGCACAAAATTCTCTAAATATCGCTTTCTTAACAAGGAGTCCGAGGAGTCTTTTATTTCGAGAAAATATTTATTAGTGTCCGATATTGACTGGGTCTGGCTACAGATGGCAGGAGAGGATGACAAATTGTTGGAGGCTTTAGACTATGATTTCAGCAATGTTTGAGGCCTCTTAGCTTGCGGGACACGGCTCAGACCACGGCTTCCTAGCTCATCGGTCATGGCTCAGCTCGCTGCCTCCTAGCTCACAGAACGCGGCTCAGCTCGTGGCCTCTCAGCTCACGGCTTCCTAGCTCGCGACACGCAGCTCAGCCTGCGGCCTCCTCGCTCACGCCACGCAGCTCAGCTCAGCTCAGACCCTCATTGCTCACGCCACGCGGCTCAGCTCGTGGTCTTCCAGCTCATGCCATGCAGCTCTGTTCACAACCTCGTACCTCACGCCTTCCTCGAGTGATCTGATGGCGGAAAAAATTGCCCTCCAGAGATTGTATTATTTTATTTTAGCTGGGCTTCTAGGCACAAAATTCTCTAAATATCGCTTTCTTAAAAAGGAGTCCGAGGAGTCTTTTATTTCGAGAAAATATTTATTAGTGTCCGATATTGACTGGGTCTGGCTACAGATGGCAGGAGAGGATGACAAATTGTTGGAGGCTTTAGACTATGATTTCAGCAATGTTTGAGGCCTCTTAGCTTGCGGGACATGGCTCAGACCACGGCTTCCTAGCTCATCGGTCATGGCTCAGCTCGCTGCCTCCTAGCTCACAGGACGCGGCTCAGCTTGGGGCATCCCAGCTTGCGGAACGCGGCTCAGCTCGTGGCCTCTCAGCTCACGGCTTCCTAGCTCGCGACACGCAGCTCAGCCTGCGGCCTCCTCGCTCGCGCCACGCGGCTCAGCTCAGAGCCTCATTGCTCACGCCACGCGGCTCAGCTCGTGGTCTTCCAGCTCATCCCACGCAGCTCTGTTCACAGCCTCCTACCTCACGCCTTCCTCGAGTGATCTGATGGCGGAAAAAATTTCCCTCCAGAGATTGTATTATTTTATTTTAGCTGGGCTTCTAGGCACAAAATTCTCTAAATATCGCTTTCTTAAAAAGGAGTCCGAGGAGTCTTATTTCGAGAAAATATTTATTAGTGTCCGATATTGACTGGGTCTGGCTACAGATGGCAGGAGAGGATGACAAATTGTTGGAGGCTTTAGACTATGATTTCAGCAATGTTTGAGGCCTCTTAGCTTGCGGGACATGGCTCAGACCACGGCTTCCTAGCTCATCGGTCATGGCTCAGCTCGCTGCCTCCTAGCTCACAGGACGCGGCTCAGCTTGGGGCATCCCAGCTTGCGGAACGCGGCTCAGCTCGTGGCCTCTCAGCTCACGGCTTCCTAGCTCGCGACACGCAGCTCAGCCTGCGGCCTCCTCGCTCGCGCCACGTGGCTCAGCTCAGAGCCTCATTGCTCACGCCACGCGGCTCAGCTCGTGGTCTTCCAGCTCATGCCACGCAGCTCTGTTCACAGCCTCCTACCTCACGCCTTCCTCGAGTGATCTGATGGCGGAAAAAATTGCCCTCCAGAGATTGTATTATTTTATTTTAGCTGGGCTTCTAGGCACAAAATTCTCTAAATATCGCTTTCTTAACAAGGAGTCCGAGGAGTCTTTTATTTCGAGAAAATATTTATTAGTGTCCGATATTGACTGGGTCTGGCTACAGATGGCAGGAGAGGATGACAAATTGTTGGAGGCTTTAGACTATGATTTCAGCAATGTTTGAGGCCTCTTAGCTTGCGGGACACGGCTCAGACCACGGCTTCCTAGCTCATCGGTCATGGCTCAGCTCGCTGCCTCCTAGCTCACAGAACGCGGCTCAGCTCGTGGCCTCTCAGCTCACGGCTTCCTAGCTCGCGACACGCAGCTCAGCCTGCGGCCTCCTCGCTCATGCCACGCAGCTCAGCTCAGCTCAGACCCTCATTGCTCACGCCACGCGGCTCAGCTCGTGGTCTTCCAGCTCATGCCATGCAGCTCTGTTCACAACCTCGTACCTCACGCCTTCCTCGAGTGATCTGATGGCGGAAAAAATTGCCCTCCAGAGATTGTATTATTTTATTTTAGCTGGGCTTCTAGGCACAAAATTCTCTAAATATCGCTTTCTTAAAAAGGAGTCCGAGGAGTCTTTTATTTCGAGAAAATATTTATTAGTGTCCGATATTGACTGGGTCTGGCTACAGATGGCAGGAGAGGATGACAAATTGTTGGAGGCTTTAGACTATGATTTCAGCAATGTTTGAGGCCTCTTAGCTTGCGGGACATGGCTCAGACCACGGCTTCCTAGCTCATCGGTCATGGCTCAGCTCGCTGCCTCCTAGCTCACAGGACGCGGCTCAGCTTGGGGCATCCCAGCTTGCGGAACGCGGCTCAGCTCGTGGCCTCTCAGCTCACGGCTTCCTAGCTCGCGACACGCAGCTCAGCCTGCGGCCTCCTCGCTCGCGCCACGCGGCTCAGCTCAGAGCCTCATTGCTCACGCCACGCGGCTCAGCTCGTGGTCTTCCAGCTCATCCCACGCAGCTCTGTTCACAGCCTCCTACCTCACGCCTTCCTCGAGTGATCTGATGGCGGAAAAAATTTCCCTCCAGAGATTGTATTATTTTATTTTAGCTGGGCTTCTAGGCACAAAATTCTCTAAATATCGCTTTCTTAAAAAGGAGTCCGAGGAGTCTTATTTCGAGAAAATATTTATTAGTGTCTGAGTCTGACTTGGTCTCACTCCAGAAGGCAGGAGAGGATGACAAATTGTTGGTTATATTAAAGCTATATTTATTATTTAATCATATTTGGCATTTTAATTTCATTAAATGGATGTTCTTTGTATTAGATGTTTTCTATGTGAGAAATAAATTTCATTTTGTTGTTTTATCATAGTTTTTTTATTCTTTTAATTTAGAGTCCAAAGCTCGTAGTGCTATGGAACCTTATTGTTTTTCGTAGGATTTGTTTTTATTTTTCTTCCCTAAATCTGAATGGGCAGCCTAAACTGTAAGACCTTGGCCGACCAAATTCGGCAGGAAGATGTCAATTCCTACCCACTATTCAGACTGTCCGACCCAAGTCTGTCAGCCAGATGAGCCCAACACGTTTTGGTTGATATCTCCTGTCCTGTTAGTCCTACAATCGAAATTCCGATACAGACAGCCTTGCCCTACCAACTTGCCATTTGGACTATGAAGCCCCACCTACTTAGATTTTTTGCTAATTTGCATAATTTGGAAATCCTACTTCTGCCTTAAAGTCTGACCAAATCAGACAAATGAGGTGTCAAACTGATCAGTCCTCTGAGCTGATGAACATATATAAAAAAGCATGATATTTCTGTATGATACGGCCATCAGCCATGACCAAATTTGAAATGCTAACCCCATGTTCCATTCTGGGGACACCAAACAAAGCGGGCTGCATTTAGTCAATAGGGGGCGCTACAAATGCCTACTTCCAATATCTCCTGAACTGCTTTGCCTATCCAAAGGAAATTTGGCACATGTGTACTATGGCCAAACCTGAGGTCAGACCCGTAATATGACAGTCATAAGTCATACAATGGTGGCCATAATTAGCCAATGAAAATCAAGCATGCATTTCACAGGCCTAGCAATCACCAATCTCAACTAAATCTGGATGATCCATGTGACTACAGACCCTGACCTCACCCTGGTAAGAGCACCATAGTCTGCCAGATGAGAGCGCTACAGCAACAACTTTTGCCGTTTCTGCCTATTTCTCCAGAACTGTCAAGCGTACAGTTGACATTTATTGCCAAGCCAATTCAGTATGTCAAGCCAAATCAAACAACATGTAGAACTTAGTTCTCCATATTTGCACTTTTGCATGATTTAGGTAGGTCTGATAACAGGACTTTTCGTTAACCTCCTAGAATTTTCATCCAACCTACATGAATCTGGTATCATTCAAATCAGGAGACCGTCCTCATAAATAATTACTCAAAAAATCCTAAAGTTTCTGTAAAGTACGGCAACCAGCCATACTCACACCATACAGGTGGCACGCCCATTTCAATCAGACAGCTGTATCTCAGGCCTGTCTCAGCCAATCACTACCAAACTTGAATAAATCCTGTTAGGACAGTAGTGGGGGTAGGCCCTCCAAATCTGGTGCCAAACGGTCAAACGGGGGTGGCACAGCAATTTAACATGTGTCTCTAAACCTGCAAAATCAGTGAAACTGACATTTTCCTCATTCTGTTCTACTGACATATTAATAGTCAAAATCCTTTGTACTGCAAGTTCTGTGAGTCCTGCCAAATCAAGATATATGTACTGTCCAATGACAGTGATTTGCATCCCGTCATGATGTTTAAAAACTCAATAAATGCCATATTCCTACAATGTACACCCCAGCTAGGTCATTCTGGTCTCAGGTCAATTATGACACTGCCCTTATGGATGATTCATAAAAATAACTTGACCTGCCTGTACAGTATGGCCACCAGCCACAACCAACCCTGCACCATTTCCATACTCATTTCAATCAGGTGTCTTTATCTCAGGCATGCTTCAACCAATCCTCACCAAATTTGACCGACTAATGTAGCACGAGACCACAAACAGACCCTCCATGTTTGGTGCCAATCGGTCAAACAGAGGCGCTAAGGCCACTGTCTATAAATGTCTAACACCCACCATAGCAAATTCAGCTGAAATGTCCTTATTTCTCATAGAACCTTCAATGATACTTCAGGCTGTGTACACTGCAGCAATTGGAATTTTTAAATAAATTGGCCAGCAGGTGGAGTCAGTGCACCATTTATAAAATTCAATTCAATACTATCAGCCGTCCTCTTGTCTAAATGAACAGCCTAGAACAGGATACAGCATGATATTACTGCTGTTACATGCAGCAGTCCCGCAACTCAGCACTTTGTTAATAATATACAACACAGCCTATGTTTACACAAGCAGTATAAACAAAGCAACCCTGTAAGATGTAGACTTATCAGACCAGGTATGAAGGTGCCTAAATCTACCAACTAGTCAGACCATCAGACGCCTAACCATGCATTCAGTCAAGCTCAGGCACTCCACCACTGGGTTCTACATTCTGTCCTACATTTGCTGATCTTTTAGACCAACACTCAACAATCTCCATCCTCATTTCTACCTACTATTCAGACTATCTGACCCAAACAAGTCCTGTTCTGTCGGACATCTGCTGACCTATAGTTCTGTTTGACTTTCTAGTACGCTCCTCTACTGTTTGTCCTACCAAGACGACCATCTTACGCTTTGGACCCGTTCCTTACAGCCTGCAGTTATATTTTGATTTGTGTTTTTACTATCATTCTTTATATTAGGTCTTGACAATCAGTAGGTTAAGATATGCATTGTTGTCATGACCTCGAGAGGTTCTGGCATGGGGGCGAGGGATTTATTAACAAAAACCAAAAACACGGAGAACACTACAAAACAAAAAGGACCACTAAAGTAACTAAGAGAACAAAATGATCTACAAAGTGAAACTAGCTGCACAGGAACAGGCAGGGATTAAAAACATCAGAAACCACTGGCAGAAAGAACATCAGCAGCACCAAGAACAATAGCAACAGCAAGAACATCAGCAGCACCAAGAACATCAGCAGCACCAAGAACATCAGCAGCACCAAGAACATCAGTAAGAACATCAACATCAGCAAGAACATCATCAGCAGCAAAGAACATCACCAAGAAGATTAGCAGCAGCAAGAACATCAGCAGCAACAAAGAACATCAGCAGCAGCAAAAACATCTGCAGTAGCAAAGAACATCAGCAAGAAAATCAGCAGCAGCAAGAACATCAGCAGCAACAAGAACATCCGCAGCAGCAAAGAACATCATCAGCAGCAAATAACATCAGCAAGAAGATCAGCAGTAGCAAATAACATCAGCACAGAACATCCGCAGCAACAAAGAACATCAGCAAGAAGATCAGCAGCAGCAAATAACATCAGCACAGAACATCAGCAGCAACAAAGAACATCAGCAAGAAAATCAACAGCAGCAAGAACATCCGCAGCAGCAAATAACATCAGTAAGATCAACAGCAGCAAATAACATCAGCACAGAACATGAGCAGCAGCAAAGAACATCAGCAAGAACATCAGCAGCAGCAAGAACATCAGCAGCAGCAAGAACATCAGCAGCAACAACAAATATATTAGTGATTTTATTTTTTATCATCTTATTTTTTATCTTTATATTTTTTATCATTTTTTTTTCTCTTAGCTTATTTGAATTATTTTAATTTATTTCATATTATCATTCTTCTTATCAGGTCTTTCCTTTTTGATTAATAAAAATATGGGAGGAATCCACTGAAATATAGGGACAGCAAGTCCATGCACACAATGTTGGGGTCGGTAAGGATCCCGTGATATTGCAGCTGCAAAGTAAAATCACTAGATACTAAAACGCGGCAGCGGAGCCCCAGACATTCACCATGTCCAACTGAACTTTTCTAAGACAAAGCAGAACATTTGGTACTCAATCAGACGAAATACGCCAAAGATACAACTTCGTTTGTCTTCATTGGCTCCATATATATAGGCGCTTGCAACATGATTAGTTTAATGAAACAGCACCTACCGGCATTCGATCCCTCGATGGTCAGCATGCCAAACTCACCCGCTGATCCTAATGTCTTCTGTTTGAGTCCAATGTCCCGATCCAGTCATGGATATAGCCCACAGCACAGCTCACATACTTTTTCCATCTTCATCCGATCCGTTCAAAACTAAGAAGTCTGGTATTCAGTTAGCCCAAATGCTCCAATGATACACCGTACCTTGTCTCTCTTCACTGGCTCTCTGTAGATGCTGGCACCAAGTTCAGAGTAATGGAATAGCACCTAACTATAAGTACTTCCACCCACCTACTGTACGTCCTGTCCCTCTGTGGCCAGAGGACAGAGTGACGTAGAAGTTCTAGAACTGCGTCAACACAGCTGCCCGTCATATCGCGATTAAACCCGATAGCCAATGAGAAACGGGATTACGTAAGTACAGGGTAAACTTGCAAAACAAACACGTTTCACCGCCCTTTCAAATAAAAACGGAAATGCGGTCCACATGTAAGTTTATTTTACCACTGCTTTGACCACGCAATTATTAGCTAAATATAAACATGGGTCGCTTAGAGATTTACAAAAAAGCTGTAGTAACTGGTAAAAGTAATTTTCGTAGCAGCAGCTAGTCGCCTTACTAATCGTTACCTCCCACTTATTTTCATCTATTTACTATTTTGCATAAAAAGAGAGATCGGAATCATTTGAAACTAAGCATCCAATCAGAATCCCCCGGTCCCACTCTGTGTTCCGGTGTCTTGTATTTCCTAAGTCCCGTATTTCTTTAGATTGAAGGTAACATCCCTACTAATAGTAATTGTTCTGTTATCATTGTATTACATTGAATTAATTAGAATATATTAGCTGTGAAAGTTTATTCCTTTGCTCTTTAGACGTCTAATTCAAAACAATGCGCCTGCGAATAGGTCCTTGTTTAATGATGTCATGGGTAGGAGCTCAAATTGTTGTAGTCACGACGTAGGGACTCGAGTTGTCCGTCTTTTACAGCTTGTTAGTCTTTGAAGGGATTATTTGTATCGTAGCGCCGGCTGGGCGCATGTCCCAGCATGCCTCGCATGCAAGTTGTAAGTAGCCCTTGTTTTGTCGTTATTGTTAATGTTACTGGTTACATTTCCTTAATGTTGCGCTTGTGTGTTGCATCCTCGTGTGTAATTAATTTACGTAAATCTTCCAGCACGCGTCTTACAGTTCGGTGTCTGGCAACCTTATGTTTCGTGTATGTAATTGATTGGATGCGCTTTGCTTGTCTGATATGGTTCTTTTCAGGGCGACTAATGTAGAGCGTTTTCTCTCCGCCCGGCGAGTCTCCGTGGTTCTTTCTGCTTCTGCATTGCATCGGTACCCCCGACGCTGCATTATGTAATTTCAACTGCACGGTGTATTTTTATTAATAAGCGCCTTCTGAGTATCTGCAATATTGTTTATTTAGTACGAATGCTTTTTTGTAAAGATACTAAATATCGTGGTTAGCAAGCTAAATTTTTTACACTAATGGTGCCTTGATTGTTGCTGCCTACCATTTTATATACATTGTATGCTAATTTCTCAGTATTGCCCTTCAACTGGTGCCAGTAAAGGAGTCAATTCAGACCTTTTCAACGTGGTTCTTGCAGAGGAGTTTAATCTGACTGTCGACTCCAGCAAGGCACTGGATGTAAATCTTTTAAAAATGTATATATCTATGCCGCTGAAATGAGCCTTGCATATTGCAAGTTGAACCGAAATCATCTGAATCGAATTTCAATTTGGTATTTGTAAAGCTGGCCTATCCAGCCATTCAAAAGGTTAAACTTCTTAATTAACTTTATGCAGTGGTGTAAAATTCAGCTTTGCACATAAATTAACTTACATTAATTAATTAAGCTACATATCACCCATTTATGTTTCCTAGCTTTTCCAGCACTGGAATGAAAATGATGCAAAACTTAATTAAAGCAGATGTTCAGTGAACAGCTGTTGCCATCCCACCAGCAGGGGGCAGGGCTGCCCCTCATCATATCAAGCAATGCAGTGTGAGGCTTCCTATGCAGCTTGCGTGCTCCCTCCCTCTCCCCCTTGGCTTTGTTCAGCCATTTACTTTGTGTTTCTGTGGCTGTGTGTTTTGCTTCTTTCAGCTGGTTTTAGGATCTAAACTGGTCAAAGACCATGGTATGGCTGCTTAAGAAAGCTCACCAAAGCCTACTCTTTATGTGGAGGCTGAAGAAATTTGGCATGTTGCTGACAGTCCTAGGCAGCTTCTACAGGTGCACAGTGGAGAGCATATTAATCTGCTGCATAGCTGCGTGCTTTGGCAGCTGCGCTGGACAGGACAGACAGGCACTGCAGTGGGTGATCATGTTAGCTCAGAAAATCACAGGGTTAGGTCTCCCTTCACTGCAGGACATCTGTGACAGGAGAATCTGCAGATGGGCCAGCAGCATTGTCAGCAGTCTCACCCACCTCACCCAACTAATCGTCACTCTCATGAAACCTGTACAGGAGTGTTAATACCACAACACCCAGACTCCAGAACAGTCTGTACCCCCAGGCCAACAGAAGGATCAAGGACTGCCACCCTCTGCCAGCTGTGCCCCCACCCCAGGCACCATGGCAATGATCACCCAGCTTGCAGCACTCTGCACCTTACATGCATTTGTTGGAGTTTGTGTTAAGCAAATAAATGCCTTTTTCTTAAACCAATCACTGTTTTGTGTTCATTCAGAAAAGACAGAAGGCAGCATACTATCCAAAGAAGCCCCACAGCCATCAGGTAGATTTATGTTCGTTGTTGAACTACTTCACTTAGACTGATGGGATTTGGTGTGATATGAGGCTAACTGAGACTGATTAAATTACCAGTATCACCCAGCACCAAGACATCCCAGTTTGCTGTTTTGAGCACTTTAAATCATGCATAAGATGTTGCTTATTGGCCATAACTGATCACAGAAACATCATATACTTTGATGTGAGTTAATGTGTAGCCAAACAGTTTTCCAGCAAGCTCACACAATCATTTTTATTGCATAATTATTTTTATATTTGTTTTGAAGAATAAAATATAGTTATTCCATTACAATTGATGACCCCAGCTGGAGAATAGACTACAGGTCCCCAGTCACAAAAATAAAGAATAATGTCCTAGAAACACAGAATTTTTCTAGGCTGTAATCATTAGTAGCGCTGACAGAAACAAATGGTACAAATAAAATATGCACTTAAATTTCCTTTGTTATTTTGTTATTATTTGTTATTTTTAATCCATTGAAATAAAATAGATAATTAACATAACTGGGCTTTTTTGTGCTTTCCAAACTTTTAGACTCATATTCATTGTGAATATTTCAGATCTTTTTGATATTATGTTAGAGAAATATGTACTTTTTTTATTGTCATTTTGATAGACGCTTGGAAATAACACCCTGCAGCACCTTGATCTTAATTTAGCAATAACACTTCTTAAGAACTGTCGCTTGAAAATTTCCACCCCCATACATGGCGATAAACAATGTTGAATGTTATTTGCATATCCTGTTTGTGTACCTCAATAAAAGATACTGCGAGGGGAGTTCCTCTTTCGAAGTTGGCTGAGTTCGACTGAGAGGCTGACACCATATATTGTTAGGTGGTACCTTGGGCGGAGCTTAATTCTCCGCTTCTGACGTCATAAGAGGAAGTGGATTATCCTTGATGCTGATTGGTCGAGGGTTTATGCCCATATATGGTATCAATACATGCTTATGCCACGTGTTGCCGATAGGGGGGGTTTGGGAGATTAAACTTTAATAGAATAAAAATACATTACATGTTTTTTAATTACGTTTTTAAGGAATAATAAAACATAGAGCAGGATAATGGCAAGCTAGCGCATACACATTCAGCGGGGGCGTCCGTCCGGCCCTGTGTTGTTAGTAAGCACCGCGGCGTATTTTAAAAGAAAGCACCCAAATGTTTTAAAAGAAGAAAGCACCAAGTGTGTTAAAGAAGAAAACCCTTAGGGTTATTTTAAAAGAAAAAGCAGGGGTGAATTTAAACAAACATGCCCAAAAGAAGCAGCAGAAGAGCAAATGTAAACAAGCGAAACCAACAAACATACACCCCGCCGTTTTAAAAGAAGAATACACTCATTACATTTAACCAACACAAAAGACTTTAGTTATATTTACCAGGTTGAAGAAAGCATGCAAGCGGCAAACTTCTAGAAGAAATAAGACGAAACGATCCCGGAGCACTGCCACATGCGACTACTCTGTTTGAACAACGCGGGGCGGAATGGCCGATCGCTAGTCCGGCGCTTGGCGCATGCGCACCCACGCCGCCTCCCCTTTCAAAATGGCGACGCCGGCGGAGCGCCTGTTTTAGCAAATTAAACCCCTATAACCGTGAAGCAGCTGTCAAATGGCTACCAGCGGAAATTGTTGTCGTGATGCGAACCGTTGGCCTGGATTGTGAGAAGCATGCCGCCATTCTGGCAGAATGCACACTAATTCTATATTTCATATGCTTATTTGTAAATAGTGTAAAATAATCTATTTCTAATTTAAATAAAAGTCGATCTCTAACACAACACCCCCGGATTGCTACATTTAGCTAAATTTATCTACGTATGGTTAATCAAAAGGTATAAACAGAACTTGAAAAGATGTATGACAACACATGCTGATCTTTTATTTCAAATAAGCCTCTTTAACCTCATCGTTTTTAAGCAATGAAACTCTTTTCGGCTAATGTGTTATTTAAAATAAAACATCTTAAGCATTTCGACAACAAGAATCAAGGAATAACGCTGGCGATCCTTGTTAAAATAACTCTCCATGTCGCGCTTGTGCGGGCAGCCACGACACCCACACACCACTGTCTTTTATTGAAAACAGCTGAGGCAAGTCGTTTTCGGAACTGTAAAGTGTGTATACAATAAGTAAACGTGTGTAAAAGAAGTATAAAATGTGTTATAAAGCACATAGCCAACATTAATTAATAAAGAATTTAAGCATAATACCCCATACGTACCATGGCCTATAGCCGGTAGAAAGAGAGCTATCCTACGGCCTACAAGATAAAAGCATATGGCCCCAAATTGGAATCAGTAGTCTTTAAAAGAATAAAATACATTATATGAATTTATCAATGCGACATTTTAAATACGTTTTAAGGCATAATAATTTTAAGGGGTCACCGGATGCGTCGAGCTTTTCTAGCTAGAGAGGAAAGAGAGTCGGGCAGTTTTGAATGGTAAAAGCAGTAGTTGTGTATTGTTAACGGTTTATTTTTAACAAAATGTCCTATTTTATAACGATAAAAACACAGCAATCCTGTTTTATGGGGATTTATGCGTATTGCATGTCTAGACATGTCGATCAGCTAATGGCCGCGGCAGTGAGCGATAAGCCTATGAGAAGGACGCGTCAATTGACAAATTGTTGCAGAGTGCGTGTAACATCTCGTTTAACCGCTGGTCCTGAGTGTGACAAGCAGACAGACAGCATTCACGCACCGACAGAAAGCACATTACGTGTATTTGTTAATATGTTTTATTCGTAAATAGTATAAAATAATATATGTCTAATTGAAATAAAAGTCGATGTCTAACACCACCGATCTGGGACTCTAGCATACCCCCGGGCGCCCCGCTGTGTCTAACACCACAGCTCTGGGACTCTAGCATAGCCCCGGACGCCCCGCTGAGGGCCTGGGGGGCTGGATGAAGTATCTAACTTCAATGGCTTAATCAGTAGGGTAAAGTGCCGTAACTTAAACGGGGGTATGACAAATTAGTATAAAGTTTAAGCCAATAAGATTTAATTAATAAAATAATTTAGTTGTATTTTGTTAGCTTATTTTCAATAAAACACACCCCAGCGCATTATTAATTAATAGATACCGTTACTAGTGAGATGCATTTAGGGACGTACAGCAAAATCATTTTAAAAGCTTTGGTAGACTAACACCGTAGTTATTTTAAGAGGTGGAAAAACATTTAATTTGCGTATTAAAGGGGGGGGGGGGGGGGGGGGGTGCGCTGGTCTGTAGGAACAAACGAGCAGGGATATTGAATTCATGAGACAACTAGCATTTACGGTTTGACATGCAATACTTGACAATATCGTTAGACAGGGGGGTAGCTTATCAGAACAGCAGATGGCAGGTAGGAAAGGACGAAATAACCCCATTTAACCACATCGTTTTTAAGCAATGAAACTCTTCTCGGCCAATTTGTTATTTAAAATAAAACAGCTTAAGCATCTCAACAGCATGAATCAAGGAATAACGCTGTCGGACCATTGTTAAAATAACTCTCCATGCCGAGCTTGTTCGTGCCGCCATGATGTCCACACAACACTGTCTTTTATTGAAAACAGCAAATCATTATCGATCCTTTAAAGGATACCCACAATAAGTATAAATGGGTTATAATGAACATAGCCAACGTTAATTAATAAAGAATTTAAGCATACGTACCCAGAGGCCTATAGATGTTAGAATTGGTCCTCTCCTAAGACACACAAGATAAAACCATATGGCACCAAAGGTATACTCATCCGGCCGAAAGCACATTACATCTATTTGTTAATCTGCTTTATTCGTAAATAGTAATAAATAATATATGTCTAATTGAAATAAAGACGCGATCTAACGGAGCAGCAATTTAAACAGGCGTATGACAAATTAGTATAAAGTTTTAAGCCAATAAGATTTAATTAATAAAATAATTTAGTTGTATTTTGTTAGTTTTATTTTCAATAAATACACACTACGCATTATTAATTTATTAGATACCGGGCCTAGTTAGGGGCATTTAGCTACGTACTTCAAAAACATTTAAAAAAACTTTGTTAGACTAAGACCGTAGTTATTTTAAGAGATGGAAAAACATTTAATCATGGTTATTAAAGGGTGTGTGGAATGCGCAGGGTTGTAGGAACAATTGTCGCTGGACCAAGAATTCATGCATCTACCTTTGCAATGCAACTACCTTTTTCTCGGGTCGACAGGCAATACTTGACAGTGTCGTTAGATCAACAGAACAGCAGGATGTTGTGTAGGAACGGCTGAAATTTAGGCAGCAACAAATTCTTTCGTTATAGCGTTATTTTAAATTTGTATGGGTGTGGTATATATGCCATTTATGCAAGGAGTTGGAATTAAACAACAGGGTATCCGACTGACTCCACAAACAGCCGTACCACTAATGGGCTAAACAAAGAATAAAAACCATTAATTACACATGCTTACGTATAAAATATATAAAAGTTTAAGGAATAAAGCACACGACACCCCTACTAATGTCGTAAACAAGGAGGCCCCCGAACACGCCCACTCCTAAGTATCAACCCTATATTAGGGGACGCCTATCACCAAAATACTGAAAACTTGGAACGATTTCGACGATCAGCTCACGACAAAGATGGAAACACCAAACTGGAGGTATGATAAATTTCTTTCGCCATACTTTAAAATTGGTTGATTTGTAGCTGTTGTGAAAGCCTTAGCGATTACTTTTGACCAAGAATTTTCTGTGTTATCAAGGGAATTGAGGGAGATGTGCATGGACGGTAAAGCAGAGGACTGGATTAACGGTAAGTTAATATCAATGATAAGCATATCAATGGGTTTTACTGTTTTAAATTGGGGGAAAGACAGAATGTTTATATCCACACAGGTCCAGGCATTGGAGGCCTGACAGATGAAGAAGTGCGCTGTCATGTGGAGGCTGTGGTCCAACGAGGGTTTATTGCGGGTGCGACGACATCGAGAGACGTCGATGATCGACGAAAGCGGCAGCTGTACTGCATAAAATTCATCACGGCCATGATCGCATGGTTAACGGACACGATTATAGATGATGATTGTATGGCGTGTGCACACCATTGTACGGTCCTACGGTGGCACGCCTGCTACAACGGACCCGAGCCGTATTATTTTATATATAATTTTGAAAGGGTTGCAAAAAGGCTATATACACCATGGCTGCTTGATGTTATATTGAACGGTATCAAGGCATTTAACCCGAATCCACCGCCTGCCTCCATTGTTCAAAGGGTTATTGAGGCGATCTTGAACGAGTTGAAAAATGTGGCGGATGTACGCAGCAAGTTGGACGAATTGGTTCGTGATTTTATAGAGCCTCAGCACAATAGTGATATACACGTGGGGATACGGGGCTTTTGGGATATGTATAGCGACAAACAGAAACCAAGCAACAGCATGGTATGAAATAGCCATGCTGTCGCATGTGTGTAATTGTCGTTAACCTATTATTATGCTGAATGTAATACAACCCTTTTGTTTTTTATTTTACATACATCCATACTTTTGTTGTGGCAAAAATAATAAAATGCGCTGTACCATGATACAGACTCTGTCATTTTTGTCAGCAAGCCGGGGGACTGGATGCCACCTTTGGGTGACTTTCTCGGTGAGCTGACAAGCGAGTTGGACCCAGATGATCACATTGTGGAATTTGTTTCAGGGGGACCCAAAACGTATGGGTACAGAACCGCAAAAAGTAAAACAAACTTGAAAGTTAAGGGAATAACGCTGCACAACACCAATTCGAAAGTTGTCAACATCGCATCCCTCACAGAGTTAGTTCACGATTTTGTGAGTAACCCACGTGACCCCCCCTCGAGAGATCAGGACATCTACGCAGCAAATCTTGAGGGATAAAAGGGGGTTCCTTTTGAAAACTAAGACAGTCAACAAGTGTTTCAAGGTTGTGTACACCAAGCGGCAGCTACTGCCTGACTATTCCACACTGCCTTATGGCTTCTAGTGACGGGTTCGACAATAGGCTTCAGCACCCATTCTCGTGCATTTTATCGGGACCGAGCAACTGTGGCAAGTCTTATTTCATTAAAAGACTGCTTGAGAATGTGGATTGTACATTGTCCAGAGTGCCTGAAAACGTCGTATGGTGCTATTCTTGCTGGCAGCCATTGTATGATGATTTGTTGTGCAAAATAAAAAACATTAAATTTGTGGAAGGAATCCCAGAGTCTCTGTGTGACGACGAACTTTTACCATCAAATAAAATTAATTTGATCATCATTGACGACCTTATGGAAAAAGCCAGCGATAACGGCGAGGTGGAAAAAGCTTTTACCAAGTACACGCATCACAGAAATCTAAGCGTCATATATCTGGTGCAGAATCTTTTCTTCCAAGGTAAGAAGAGCCGGACCATCAATCTCAACGCTAATTATATCGTATTATTTAAAAACCCCCGAGATAAATTACAGACGAGTGTATTGGCAAGGCAGATGTACCCGCGGCATTCAAAATTTTTTCTAGAAGCTTTCGAAGACGCTACAAAAGTCCCTTACGGATATCTGTTGGTGGATTTAAAAGCCGTGACACCCGAGGACTGTAGGCTCAGAACAGGAATGCTTCCACCCGAGTGGCCGGCTGCTTACGTGCTCAAGAAAAAATAATAATGTCGGCTCGTATAAAAAGAAACTGGAGTGACCTGAAAGCTTTATTTGACAGTAACGCCAGACAGAGAAAGAAAATTTTAAAGACGGCATCTCCGGGTTTGCTGAACACTCTTTGTGAAATAGCTTTGAACGTGCTGTGCGGCAAGATCCCGCTAACCAAAGCCCAGATTGTACAACTAAAAAAGCAAAAGAGCGGCATTAAACTATTGGCAAACAAACGGACATCGTTTAAAAAAAAGAATAAGGCTATTATACAGTCCGGTGGGGGATTCATTCTACCCCTGCTAAGTGTCGCCATACCGTTTCTCACCAGTCTTTTTCAACGGAGCTAAGTAAATGGAACACGCTAGGAAAATGTATCTAGTTCCTAAGGCTCAGCTTGAAAAACTGCATAATGCCACATCTCCTAAAGACACGATAAGACAGACTGCCGAAAGCGAATTGGACATTGCAATACGCAACATTTTATCAAGAACGGATGTTGCTGACCACGAAAAGGTCCGCTTGTACACAGAGGTGCTACAGAGATATTTGACTTTGGCCAGGCAAGGTGATAATGAGCCCTTATCTTTAACACTTCCTCCTGAAGACCCCATAATAGATAATACTGTGGCGGCACGTGCCACCGTTGCTGGGGATTCCATTATGGATGAAGTCATTAAAAATGTTGCTTCGCGTAACAAGAAAAAGGTTGAATATATAATGGGTAAAATGCATGAAAACTCTGCCGTCACTGCGTGGAATCCGCGCGGGGAGTTTGTTTTTAATGGTACAACTATCGCTGGATCCCACATGCTCGATTTGCTTAAAAACATTACCAACCCGCATAACGTGAACGAGGGGAGAAGGCCTGTGGGGTGGGGAGAATTTCTACAAGGCCTGGCTAGACTCAACATGCCTTGCACCCTCATACCTAACCAAGATGTTGGACGTCTCATAGAGTCGATCAAGAACAAGCCCCGCACCGAGGAGCGGCGTGACGGTACACCCCGAGATGGTCGGTCACCGCGAACCCCACGGAAATTCTTAAGACCCGACTGGCTTGTGTTTTAAAATGCTTTTGTACTTACTTAATTAAAACACTCAAACGTGATATTTTGTCTTTGTGTTTTTTTATTTGTCATGAACAATCTTTTTCAAAGCCTTACAACATCTCACCATCTGCATTTTGGTAAACATATTTTTCACACGATTGATATATTTAAATTTAGAAACAAAATGAGAAACCATAGCATCGTTCTTTTTTAAATCATTGCTATAAAACGATAGAATTTTGCAAAAAGAAAAGCCTCTACAGCGGTTAATTAAATAAAAAATGCAATGTTGTCCACACGTCACACTGAGATCGCTTTGAAGCTGCTTCGCGTTGCAAACGAGACGGTCACAGTGCCTTGTCATAAAAGCGTTTATGGTCCTCGGAAAGCTGGGGTGATCAGGAGGATTTCCGTACGAGTCGAAAAACTCTGCGGTGCTGTCAGTACCGATGAAAAGCGCCAGCCAGTGTTCACCGGGTGCCCAACTCGGATGTGTGTTGACGATGAAGATTGCGGGTAATTTTTCAAGTTTTACAGCCTCCAGCTCGTCACAAGCCAACACCCCATAAAAATGTCTAGCAGTCCAGCGGTTTCTGCCAAGGATGTTGGATAGCTCCAATGTGTTCATGACTAGTAGTAATCGTACAATACATTTCTCCTTTGGTTAATCTCGATTATATTGTCGAATGATGCGTAAACTATCAATGTCGCAGTCCTGGCCAGCGGCTGTCGAAACCTCATCTCCAGGCGCATATTTCCGCTTTTAACCATGGAGAGATGCTGATTACATCCCTCGTCGGGTGACAAGTTAAAGGCGTACAAAGTGTAGCCATTTATGTACTCGTTTCTGTCAACAGCGAAAGGCTCGTTTTTCAAATGTCTCCCCGTAGCCAAAATCAAACTGTAATATTCACGGGCCACGTTTCCTCGGATAAAATCTGGTTGAAAGGGTTTAGAGGGATACTGCTGGCCATCTACGTAAAGCGCTACAAATTCAGCGTCGTAATGTTGAAAATTGAAGGGGTTTCGATCGTACGCGCCCATAAAACCCATATTATCTACAAGTCCGATGACTACGGTTTTAGGCAGCTGGCCTAGAAACAAATTTTCTTGAGCGCAGACACGGCTACCCGCGGCAACGCTAAAAGTTTTCATACATACTCTCTCGATCGGGTATTTCGCGTTGGCTGTCAGCAATGCGCTCGCGTGCCCCAGTTTGACAGCCGTCGATACAGAAACTTTTTTAACAAAGAGGGATGCCGATACTATTTTGAGCGAGTACTGCTCAGCTGCATCACCGCTCATGAGGCAAAACTCATCTTTGTTTCGGACCATTTTAATTTTGACGTCGACCCCATTTAGCATTAGCCGCTCCTGAAAAAATATGTCAGAGTGTATTGGGCCCATCAAATCGAAAACGCTGCTTCTTGCCGAAAATGCGGCTCTTTTCTCTAGCCCCGCGTTAAGGCCTTGCGGGTCTGTCTCATTCATTCCTGTACTGCTGTCTTTGAAAAACAACCCGCAGGTAAACTGTCTGGAGAGCGTACCGACGCTATAATTAAGCAGGCACTCTATCATCGCTCTGTAAGGGTAAGTGTTGCTAGATTGGCTCACTAGCCGGTCACCCAGGGATACGTCCACTTGTGAGAAAATCGAGGCGATCGGGTAATTTATGACTCCCACATTTGCACCGGCGTCAATGTTTGTACCGTTAGCTCTTGTGATCCGACACCGGAGATGCAGTAGCGTGTTGTTGAGATCTAGGTAATCTTCCCCATTACCGGCGATAAAAAACTCCAGGGGGCCATTATCAGTCAAGGCTGAGAGTGGTGGCACTTCCACGTATATATTCTTATCAATGCTTGCTTGCGTGTATGGTATTGCAAAAATATCCAATTCTGATTTCATACACTCTTCCGACATGTTGTGAATGAGGGCCATAGTTTTAGAAAATGTATCTTCTTCTCTGTGCTTTTTTGGCAACCTTCTTCTCGCGCTTCTTTTTGACTACTGTGACTCTCTTGGGTATTGCTTTGCGTTTTTTAGCGGTGGTAATTCGATCCCCAGGGGGTCTACGACGCTTGCCTCGAGCAAGCACCATGAGCCCCGAGCCCTCTTGTGGCTGTGCTGTCAATTGACCCGTCATGGCTCCTGTTACCACGTCTTTAACGATATTTTGGGCGGCCGATTTTAAATGCGGTTTCGCCATATTGAATGTCCTTTTCAGAAATGGCACCGCCATTCTGAGGAGTCCTCGAAAAAGCCCTCCCAGACCCCCACCGTACATAACGGGGGCTCCATTGTATCCGGGTAGACCGTTACCCGCTTGGTTTCTGTAGTATTCCACATATCTATGTGGATCTGAAAAGCCGTCGGCGCTGTACATTATTGGGGGTAGTACTGCTTAACCGGTCTGAAATGCAGTTTTACGAGCGTTTTCCCGTATCGGAAGGGTATCGCCTTGTTCTGGTCAGACTTTAACTCGATGGCAATGTTATCAATGTGATTCTTGCAGAGCGATACGTAATGAATCCTGTCGTAAGATATTGTGACCATCGAGTTGTGTTCCCCCGCTATATGTACGCTCCGTAAAAGAGGCACGTGGCTGTCACCCACTCTTTGATGCTCGACAATGTCTGAATACACGTAAATCGTGTAAAAACCGGCGCTTATGTCGGCGGGGTACGGTGCCGCTGGTCTATCACCAATCTTCTGAAATACATCAGGCACAAACCCTAGCATCCGTGCAAGGTTACCTTTCGCTTTAAAGGCAACGTGCGGTGGTCCGATCATATACACTTTGTTTTTTATCACGCTATAGTCAAATTTTAGTTTTGACCCTCCTAGAACCGCATTCGTCTCACTGATTAGTTTTTCAATATCTCTGTAATATCCTGCCTTTAGCTTGTACTGTAGGGTCGACGGTATCGACATCCATCCTGTCACGTAAAATAAGGTGTCTTCTTCTTCTACCAGCGTGTCCCATGTACGCGGGTAATGGATTTCGGCTAGGCCTACTTCCCATTTACCATTCAGTTCAATCGGCTTGGCTAGTTTTGTCGTGTAGCTTGATATGGTATTGTGTGGGAAAACATCCATAGACGCATTGCTTGGGAGCGTGACATAAAAGCCGCTTTCCTCCATGGCCGCTTTTGGTGGAACTGAACACTACAAACACGGCCCCGTCGCACTTATATGTCAACTACTTGTTTAGCAGGAACCCAGCTGTTAAATTTGTCTGGCCATCCCTGCCATTTCACTAAAAACATTTTTTTACCACGCTGCGTTTTTTCCGCAACGATTTTCTCAACTTTGAAGTTTTTGTCTTTGTCTAGTCTGATCTTTTGTAGCTCTTCGGCGTAAAATGTCCCCTCTATGATTTCGCCGTCATAATCTTTTAACCTATACACCGGCGGTGCTCTAGGTAGATGTTCGGCGACGGTAAAGTACTCGTCCGTAAAAGTTTGCTCGTATCCTTTGGTGAATTTTCCCCGTGCTTTAGACACCCTGACCACATCTCCAATTTTAAACTTATAGCGGCGCTTTTTAGATGTACTCGGCATCAAACCATAAATGTTGTTGAAGACTTGGGCCGCATTCTGCGCATTTACCTCAACCGGTTTCATTTTAATGGTACTGTGGTGGGTGTTATTGTAAGCTCTCGCTAGGTCTTGTACAATGTCCACATACCTTCTTGTATTATAAGCTGTAAAATAACGCCACATTCGTGTCTTTAATGTTCGGTTAAACCTTTCCACTACAGACGCTTTGACATCGTTACCAGTGGCGAAATGTATTATTCCATGTTTCTCGGTAAGCTTATGAAACGACGCGTTAAAAAACTCTGTCCCGTGGTCGGTTTGTAGCTTTTTAGGGGTCCTGCCTTCAGAGAGAATGTTTTCAAACACTTTCTTTACCTCTGCACCCGTCTTGCTTTTAAGACATCGAACCCATGCGTATTTTGATAGAATGTCTATACACGTTAACATGTATTTAAAATCGTCATTCTGTTCCGCGTAAGCCGACATGTCCACCAAGTCAGCTTGCCATTGAGAATCGATATTAGTCACAAAGACTCTGTTCCTTTTAAAGTTAAACCTGATCGGTTTATGTAATGTGTACGCATCTTCACCAGATAGCCATGTAGCAACTTGTTTCTTATTTATATTACCCGCACCTTCTTCTTCATCTATCAGAGATCTGTATAATCTGTCGGGGCCTCCAAAAGACCCAGGGTTTGATGGTGTATAATAGACACGTTTCAAGCGCTTGTCATCCATCGTGGACCTCTAGCAATAATGACAAAGTGTTTTTGAGTCAACTCATTTTATTTAGAACGCATGCAAAATTGTCAGAAACACATAGTTCAGCGTTTACACATCAGCCTGGGGTTGTTTGTATGAGTGCAAAATACAGAATTCATTAAATGCGTCATCTATAGCCCCCTCGTAATCTGCCCCTTCAACTTCACGTTTCAACTCGCGCAATTTCTCCCGCACGTTTATTTCATCTTTAAGATCACACATGACTGCCTCAACAGCGCCCTGTACTTTCACTGGTGAGGGGTGGGGATTGAACACCGACACCGCTTTCGTGATGATGTGTTTAAACCATGGTCTATACAGCTTTTTGGCCAACTTTTCAAAATTGTGAAAGAAGTAAAATGGCTCGGGGTCGTACAGGCACGTGTGCCGACGCTGGCTAGGATGCATCACAGAGCAACCTACACAGTCCTCCTTCAAGTCCTCCTCGATCACATGATCCAGAATGCAGGCAAGTGCCCCTTTGATAATTTTCATGGCAGAGTCAGTGATGCTCCCATCCACAACATCTTCAGACAATGACAGCGCAGCAAAACGCTCGCAGAGTTCGTCGATCGTCGGTGACGGGGACCGTGGTGCTCCCAAGAATACATGAGGGGTCGCCGCTGCAGCCTCAAACATCGATGACGGCCATTGCGCCCATGTTGGGCTCGAAGGGGGTGCCGATGAAAGGCACGGGTCGCCATACGGCCCCCATGATGCGGCCTGCTGAAGGTCAAAAGGCTCTGGTGAGTTGTCAAGTCGCAGCCCAAAAGTCGATTGCGGTATCGGTGGCAGCCGAGGACGGGTTTCAGCGTTGTTCAGCCCGCAGTCCAAAAGTATTCTCTTCTATCAGTGGCAGCGTGATCGTTTCAGGAGATGGCGGGATAGTCGAAGTTGTCTGTTTGCACGCCATTGCAAGCTGGGGAGGTGTGTCTCGTTGTCTTTGAGTGCTGGCTCACAGGCGCGATGGGTATTAATACGTTTTTCACCATGGTTAAGTACAGCCTTCTCTCATCTTATTGGTTGCTACTGCCACAAATGGGGAGGGGCTAATGATCCCCCCGTCGATCTCACTTTGTTCAAACTTTTTCTCGAGTTTTATACAGATACATTCTTTATACGAGAATATGCTGCACAGAGCCCCATGCTTGCGTTGTCTCCACGGCTTGCGGGGTGCCCATGTTGGGTTTAGCGGCACTAAGTCACAGTTATGGAGCGTCGCTGGTGTCATCAAACTCATGGCTGGTACTGTCTGTATGGGACAATTTGACAATTGCTCGCCATTTGACAGCTGCTTGACGCAGCGAGCTGGCTCAATAAAGGAAATGCTGTGTGGATCTACGCGCATGCGCTCGCTTAAACAAGAATTAACCGCGTTATTCTTTGATTATTGCTGTCGAAAATGCTCAGACCGCTTTACTTTATTATTCACATTGGCAGAAAAGTGCTTCATTCCTTAAAAACATTACGGCTATAGGTGTTTTATTTGCTAAAACAGGCGCTCCGCCGGCGTCGCCATTTTGAAAGGGGAGGCGGCGTGGGTGCGCATGCGCCAAACGCCGGACTAGCGATCGGCCATTCCGCCCCGCGTTGTTCAAACAGAGTAGTCGCATGTGGCAGTGCTCCGGGATCGTTTCGTCCTATTTCTTCTAAAAGTTTGCCGCTTGCATGCTTTCTTCAACCTGGTAAATATAACTAAAGTCTTTCGTGTTGGTTAAATGTAATGAGTGATAGCTTCTTTTAAAACGACGGGCTTGTTTGTTGTTTTCGCTTGTTTAAATTTGCTCTTCTGCTGCTTCTTTCGGGGCATGTTTGTTAAAATTCACCCTGCTTTTTCTTTTAAAATAACACTAAGGGTTTTCTTCTTTTGGGTCTTTCTTTTAAAACATTTTGGTGCTTTCTTTTAAAACATTTGGGTGCTTTCTTTTTTAAAATACGCCGCGGCGCTTACTAACAACCCCGCGGCCGGACGGACGCCCCCGCTGAACGTGTATGCGCTAGCTTGCCAACATCCTGCTCTATGTTTTATTATACCTTAAAAACGTAATTAAAAAAGCACATTAATAAAATACATGTAATGTATTTTTATTCTATTAAAGTTTAATCTCCCAAAGCCCCCCTATCGGCAACACGTGGCATAAGCATGTATTGATACCATATATGGACATAACGACAATCACCCAAAACCATATCGCCCCCTATCGGCAAAACGTGGCATAAGCATGTATTGATACCATATATGGGCATAAACCCTCGACCAATCAGAATCAAGGATAAGCCACTTCCTCTTATGACGTCAGAAGCGGAGAATTAAGCTCCGCCCAAGGTACCACCTAACAATATATATGACACCTCGCAGTCAGGACCGGACTTCCCTTGCAGCAAGTAAAAAGTCATTGCAGCTGTCCGTGTTGTTCTGTGTTCAGAGACAGGTTGGTTTCCAGCGTATCTTTAGAAGAAGATAACCCTAACATATTCTGTTTCAGAGTGATTATAATTTCCTATAACCTGCTTAAATGCAGGTATATTCAAGTCAAATAAATTGCGTGGGATCCGACCACTTTGAGGAACTGTGTGTGGTTTATCTGTTAAACTGACCACTGAACTTTAACATAAACAGAGGAAACACTTAATAATGCTATAATCACAAATAATGCAAATGGTTCGTCATGAACGCCTGAGTTCCATCTCTGTGAGTGAGTGGAGTCTGGCTCCGTAGCCCTTCGTGATGGTGTCTGTATTTCATGGCCTGCTCTTCCCTTGCAGGTTTGGAGGCACTGAGGTTGTCTGTCAGGTGGCTGAGGTGAGTAGAGTTGCACCACATCTTTCAGTAGTTGCTCCAGGACCCTCCCAGGTAGAGCTCAGCCTGGCAAATGGTCAGTGTTAGGATGTACTCACAATTGGCCTTGTACCATGTCTGAGCATGATTGTCCCCCCCCCCCCCCACTGCCCCACTTGTCTGCGGACACATTGCGCTAAACGTTCCAGGCCTGAGCATGATTTCATCATCACCGTGCAATGTTCAGACCCATTGCCAAAAGTGTGTAAAATCCCAGTCATGCAGTTTGGTTTACAATCATTTGTGAAATAATGGGTTGTTCTGAAGAGCTCAGTGAATTTTAGCCTGCTATTGTCACGGGATACCACCTTTGCAACAAGTCAGTTTGTGAAATTCTTTTCCTACTATATATTTCACAGTCACTTGTAAGTGGTTTTATTGCAAAGTTAAAGTGTTTAGGAACAGAAACCCAGCCAGAAAGTGGCAGGCCATGTGAAGTAACTAAGTGTGAAGTGCTAAGGTGCATATTGTGTAAAAATTGCTAATGCTTTGTCGACTCATAACTTTATAGTTCCAAACTTTCTCTGGCATTAACTCCTGCACAAACACTGTGCACTGGAAGATTCAGGGAATGGGCTTCTATGGCTGAGCAGCTTCAAGCAAGCCTCACATCATCAAACGCAATGCCAAGAGTCGGATGGAGTGGTGTAAAGCACACCACCACTGGACTGTGGAGCAGTGGAAACGTGTTATGTGGAGTGACGAATCATGCATCTCTGTCTGGCAGTCGTATGGATGAGTCTGTATTTCCTCTTCAACAATGTATGGGTATACTTTTAGAATTACATATATACACACAATCAAAAACACAAGTGAATGAGACAAATTTAGTTGTTCACTAAGTCAGATACAACCTGTGGAAGCACAGCTAAAAGCATACCATCACCCATTATAGAGTGACCCATTGTCTTTGTAACTGAGTAATCACAACTAAGTGCAATTAACCATAATGAAAATGCACACAGAAACATTACAGATAAATGTAATTTCTATGATGAAAAGCTTGCAAAATGCCCATTGTACTTCAGTGTTTCTCCTTGTTAGGTTGAAGAAACTGTTAGTAATCATTTGTTATCATTTCTGTATAATCAGCAATGAGTGTAAATATGTATATACATTATTTTGTTTTCCTTTACCTTCATACTTTAGATTATATTAGTTTACACGTATCCTGAGCACGTGTTTAAATAGTTGTCCACCTGAGTAAAACCAGAACTTCTTCCTACTTTCACAGTCTTTTCTTTGTTCTCACTCCAAGACCCCTGCCCCCCATTGACTATAAATAAAGGTGCCAAGGGGAACCACCCTTTGTAACACATTCCTTTGTAGCCTAGCATGCAGAGAGTGTGGTTACCCTTGTGCAAGTAAAACTCTAAGTGTGTTGTCTCGTAATTAATGGTGTGTACAGAGTTGGAGTGGAAAGCCTGTCGCTTTCTCCAACATATACTGTATTGTAGTTTGGTCCTGTGTGCAGAGTTGGAGTGGAAAGCCTGACGCTTTCTCCAACATATAATTTGGTCCTTCGAGCCGGATACGAGGACACCTGACGACATCGCCAGCACGCCGAGAGGAGCGACACTGAAGCCTGCCGGCAGCCACTCGGAGACGGGTGCAAAAAAGACCTGTGACGTGAATTCGTCATCAGGCCGGTGGTTAGAACTGCGCTCGACGTCTGGTGATGTCTGACGGACCTCGGTGGCGGAACACAGGCACACAGGACAGGTGAGACAACAAAGGTTATTCAGCGAAATAACCGGGTCAATTGACGTGGGTTAGGCTTAGCCGTAATTAAGCAGAAAAGGGGTTAGGCTTAGCCGTAATTAAGCAGAAAAGGGGTTAGGCTTAGCCGTAATTAAGCGAAATATGAACATGCATGTATTGTGTGAATGACTGGACTAAGACTATTATAGAGGCTTAGAGTTGCTTCTGTCAGTCCATTTCTTATTTTGCCTGGTGGGAAAGAAGTACTGGTGATTGAAGGATCAAGGACGGGTTTCATCCCTGAAAACCGATACCGCTGCACGAACAGCGTGTAGTAGAAGGCCGTATTGGTGTCCTCCCATATATCTTGTACCAGTGAATTTCCACCCAGGACCTGTGTAGTGCGGAGACGGGAAAGAAAAAAAAATGGGAAAGAATCAGAGTAAGAGGATTGAACTAGAGGGAGATGAGAAGTTTATGGAAGGATATAAACCAGGTTCAGGACAAATAAGTAATCAGAGGTGGAGAAAAAAACATGGGTTTGAAGGGAAACTCCACACTCCAGATATCTTAAAATTACAAGGAAATTTAAGACTAGAAATGTTACAAACCTTGAAGAAAGGAAAATTGGAGAAAAGGAAAAAAGAATATAAGTATTCAGATAATTGGTTGGAACAAAGTAAGTTAAGAGATGTACGTAGAAAGCAGAAAAAGGATGATAGAAAGGATAAATTAACTGCAGCCGCTCTAGTCACTTTAGATGATGAGACGGTGGCCAAAATAAAACATAGAGAAAATAGACCACCAACACCACCACTATTGCCTGCCCCCATGCAACCCGTAGATAGAAGGGAAATAAAACAACCATCAGCTACGGGCACAATACCAAAGAAGCCATCAGCTCTTCCTTCTTCCCCCATTATAACTAGGAGTAGAGATCCTACGTTATACCCTGTGCGCGATCTAGCTACTGCTAAGGTTCGATGGCATCCGCGAAATGAAGGCATTGATATTGATAGTGAAGAGGAAGAAATAGAATTACAATGCCCCCTAGTGGAGGTGGCAAACCCTAATAGAGAGCCAGATGGAGGACCTGAAACAATGTTAGTCTATAGACCATGGACAGCTGAAGATAGAACGGCAGCATTAAAGGGAATACCTCCTGTTGATGAAGGGGTACCAGAATTTTGGACAGCAATATTGGAACTACAGAGCAGTTTTCACCTGAATGGTAGAGAAATGTTCCAGTGTTTAAGACAGCTGTTCAATCATAAATGGGGAAGAGTAGCAGGAGACTTTACTGGTCATGGACCAGACAATCAACCACTTGCACATAATTCACAAGCTCTGCAACAGAGTATGCAGCAATTACATGGAAGGATAGAGACAGTGTTTATGAGACGAGCAGATTATGGCAGAATTGCACAATGCAAGCAAAAAGATGGAGAAGAGCCAGAGGATTTTATGGATAGGATGAGAGTGGTGTTTAGAGGGAATTCAGGAATTCCTCATAATGAGGAAAATGGAGGAGTTTATCAGCAACAGTTAAAACGTGCGTTTATCACAGGGCTAAAACCTGAACTGAAGAGATACATAGATAAACATTGGGTACATCAGAATACTGGTTCAGTACAGCAAGCCCTAGAATATGCCCAACACGCCCATACAGCACAAAAACAGAAATCAGATGCAGTGTTTGCTGCTAATGATACTGTTGCAATAATACATATGAATCCTCCGGGGAGGGGAGGGTTCAGAGGAAGGTCACGAGGCCGAGGAAGGGGGAGAGGTGCTTTTAGGAGCAATCAGCGAAATTTATTACAGCAAGATAACACTTGCTGGACATGCGGAAAACTTGGGCACTTAGCTAGGCAATGTAGAACCAAGTTTATAAACAACCCAAATTCCACAGAGAATCAATGACAATTAGCCTATGAACTATCAAAAGAGCCAGATAAGCTGCAAAAACAGGATGAGACAGAAGAGATAGATTTGCAAGCAGTTTGCCAGCTGCTAGCACTAAAACAACTTGAAGAACTACCAAAACGAAGGCTTATTATAAATGGGAAAATATATGAGTGCCTATGTGATACCGGAGCCTGTAGAACAGTGTTAACCACTAGCCCTCCAAGGGTCACCTTTTCTTCGTCCTCCATAAATATCCGAACTGCAGGAGGCCAAGCTGAAAGTCATCAATTGACAAATCCAGTTAGCATAAAAGATGAGGAAACAGAGTTAGAATGTCACGCCCAAGTGCTAATAAGCCCTTCATGTCCAGTCAATCTGTTAGGAAGGGATCTTATGATACAAATGGGTATTAGTGTGATTGCAACACCCACTGGCATGAAGGCTATAGTAGAAAAGCAAACTTTCGTGATACATGGCATGTCAGCTCCACAGTATTATTGGTCCCTAGATCTGGGGGGGACAGCACAGACACGTGAAATATTGAGAAAAACTAGAGAAAAGCAGTCCCCTAAACAAACCCAGTTCATGCCTGGTGATGCCTTACACGTCACTATGTGGTACAAAGGCACCCCAGGACCAGATTATGTCTATGACAAAACGTTTCATGCCCTTCAAGACACTTGTATCACCTTACAACATATATATGTTAACTCCACTACTGGCTTTTCTGCTGCTTCAGTCATCTTATCTAATAAACAACAGGCTGTGTTCAGAGGGGAAACACCACACGTATCTCTATCAAAACCACCTCAGATGCAGTGGAGGGACGTAGAGATGTTCTTACGAGATTCCATGCACAGTTACAATGACTACCAACCCGTACCTGGCTCCTTTTGGAGCTATGACAAAAAACACAATGTGTGGCGGTTTCCTTTGGGATGGAGAGTTCAAATCACTCTCACCACACACTTGCAGGACCCAACCTGACAAATTTTTCCAACCCTGGAGGAGGGATCATGTCCAGATCTAGATCGCCTCCCGGAAGGGTTGTGGTCGTCCTCCCCCACTGATGTAGGACTGGTAAAGGGGTTCCCACCTTACAAAGTAATTGTGAAATCAGAACACCGTCCGGTAGTTAGACAATACCCGTTAAAACCTGAAGCAGAGAAAGGTATAGCCCCTGTAGTGCAGGATATGTTGGCATCAGGAATATTGCGAGAGGCTCCTGAGGCCACTTGCAATACTCCTATATTCCCCGTCCAGAAGGGACATACAGGGAAATGGCGCATGGTGCAGGATTTAAGACCAGTAAATGAAATAGTACAACATGCTGCACCAGATGTGCCTAATCCACACCTTTTGTTAAATTCCTTGTCCCCTGACAAGAAGTATTTTTCAGTAGTGGATCTGAGTAATGCCTTTTTCTCAGTACCACTACATCCTGATTCACAACACTTATTTGGTTTCACTTATAAAGGACATAAATACACATACACTAGACTCCCTCAAGGGTTTTCAGAAAGTCCACATGTATATACAATGGCACTACGCTATTCAATGAGTTCCATGATACAACATACTTTTAGTTCTGTTTTTCTGCTATACACTGCAGAAGAACGAATGGATTTACTAACCTTGTCTAGCCCTCTTAATAATGATGATGATGTGATCTGAATGACGGTTGTGCTGAAAGTGTTTTTGCAATTTGTACAATACTGATGCTTCTGATCATACTGTCATGATAAACAGGAGGGACTGTTAGGTTGAAGAAACTGTTAGTAATCATTTGTTATCATTTCTGTATAATCAGCAATGAGTGTAAATATGTATATACATTATTTTGTTTTCCTTTACCTTCATACTTTAGATTATATTAGTTTACACATATCCTGAGCACGTGTTTAAATAGTTGTCCACCTGAGTAAAACCAGAACTTCTTCCTACTCTCACAGTCTTTTCTTTGTTCTCACTCCAAGACCCCTGCCCCCCATTGACTATAAATAAAGGTGCCAAGGGGAACCACCCTTTGTAACACATTCCTTTGTAGCCTAGCATGCAGAGAGTGTGGTTACCCTTGTGCAAGTAAAACTCTAAGTGTGTTGTCTCGTAATTAATGGTGTGTACAGAGTTGGAGTGGAAAGCCTGTCGCTTTCTCCAACATATACTGTATTGTAGTTTGGTCCTGTGTGCAGAGTTGGAGTGGAAAGCCTGACGCTTTCTCCAACACTCCTTTTCTCCAGTCGTCGACAGGTCCTGTGATTATTAGGTGATCTGTGATGTAGGAGATCCTGAAAATGCCTGCTGCTCCAAGGATGATTGGCAGGTGGCTTTTCCCAGGAACAGCGGGCTGGAGATGTGGGATATGGAGTGAAGATAGAAACAGAGGAAGGAAACAAGCACATGTACATAAAATTTATCCAACACACATCCATTTCTACATCACCAGTTTCTATTGAATTAAATATGTTAACAAAACAAATTGTGAAGAAATAACATCTGAAGAGATGCTGCTTATCTCTGCACCATCTCTCTATCAGAAAGTTTATGTTTAACCGGCAATAATTTAGTAATTTTGTAAAAGTGAACCACCTAAAAATTATTATTCTTAAGACTATGTTCAACGAAAGAAAGCCAGAATTGATTGTCAGGGAGGGACAAATTTGAAGCTAGTCCAATCAGAAGCAGCATCTTTAGTTGGTGCTTATTGCATTTGCGCCTGATTGGATATTGTTGATCTAACTGCTTTCAAGCCCGTAAACCATGTATCTGTCTGTCTAAGGGAAACAATTCTGTCTGTAAAGTCTGTCTGTAAATCCTTATGCCATTTTGTCTTTGCTAGGCAGTATTACGGTAATGCGTAATACCACAGTGTTTGGGGTAAATATGTGTCTTTGGAACATTGAAGCATGTGAATCTATTCTAGTAGAAGTTTTGAACAGTGAAAATGAGCATAATAATGGCCTTTTAAGCAACACTAGGTTGCTGTCCATGGTGCTGAAAACCTGGATTGGCAAATCTTACATTAAATTCCTTTACCTAATTTAACTGTAACCCTCTTATATTGTTGCCAGTGATGCTCTTAGGAGTCTAAAGAGGTGGGTATAGAAAGGATTACAGTGGGTAATAGGTGATTTAGATGAACTTCTGACAATCAGTTCAACTTTGGACAAAAACGCCTCCCAAAAGATTCTCTCTGTCTGTCTTGCTAGTTATTTCTCGTTACCCTCCAATCAAAGAGGAATAAAATGCACAAGCTCATTGTAGGAGATATAAGGTGCAAACACATTAAAGATTTGTTTTAACATTATAAAACAGACATATACATTAAGCGCTTTGAAACTTTACGTTCAAACCAGCAGTTGCATCTCTGATTGTACAGAATGCCTTGTCAGGGTAACTTTTGAAGTCATAACTAAAACAAAAATTCTCACAGGATGAATGGTGATTTTACAGTTAACTCTCATTTTACAATCTACACACACTTGACACAAAATAGGTATATGCGAAATATGTCTTTTTCAACAAAAGCTTTTTAAGCCTAAATCAAATGACACGACTCACTGTACACACAGCGCCAATGGTTTTTGGAAGCTGACTTCAGTCAATCATTTTTATGAGCCAAGTAGACACGTATACACTGAATTTGACATGGTATATTTTATCCTAATAATCATATTAAATATCTCTAAAGGGAATAAGGAAGAGATTAGTTTTTAAAAAGCAAAAAAATGTAATTTAAATAAATGTAAATATAGAGTGAAGTGCCCAGATGCAGTAGTCCAGCGGCAGAGTGCAGAACAGGGCAGGAGCAGGACCTGGAGGGCTCCAAGGGCCTTGCAGGGTGGGAGCGTGCAGCGGGGCCGGAGCAGCGACCATGGATGGTGTGTCCCCGTCTCCCTCTCCGGGAGATCGAGACACGGCCGGGCCCCCTTCTGGGACACCCATCGATACTGGAGTGACCCATTCTCTTTGTAACTGAGTACTCAAAATTAAGTGCAATAACCCATAATGAAACTGCACACATAAATAGAAAAGACAAAGGTAATTTATTATCTTAAATAATTAAATTTAATTAATTTTTACTTTAAATTATTAAATTAAATTACCTGGGGATTTTTGTAATTCTTATTGGCAATGTGTCTCAGTGAAACACCTGAAAAGTTTAAATCTAGCATGTTTCATGGCTTCACTGCATTTCCCTCCACAATGATCATCTAACTGATGAAGTTGAAGACAGAGCTGAAAATTAGTTATATCATGACTTCAAAAGTTATCCAAGGGACAAGAGATTCTGAAAAATCTGAGATGAAACTACTGGTTGGGCTGGTCATCGCCTGCTTTTTCTAAATGAAGTTTCAAAGCACTTAATTAATGTATGTAAATATGTTTTATAATATTTAAACAAAAAGCTTTTTAATGGGTTTGCATCTTATATATCCTACAGTGTGCTTGTGCATTTGATTCCTCCTTGATTCAGGTGAAACAGAAAATAACTAGCAAGAGAGACAGAGAGAAACTTCTGGGAAGATTTGTTGTCCAAAGTTGAACTGAGTGCCCAAACCCTTTTGGATGTCAAATTTCATCTAGGTTCATCTAAATCACCTATTACCCACTGTAATCCTTTCAATACCAACCTAGTAGACTTCACATAGCATCACTGCCAACAAAATTAGAGGGTTATCTCTATTCACCCTCTGTCTAATCCCACCCCCAATGAGTCCCGTGTGGTTTGATTGGTCGGCTTACCCTTCATTCCCCTGTCTTGCAGTTGGCAGACAGATCCTTGCAGGTAGACAGCCAATAAGGATTGTGTTATGAAGAGACCTCATCGTGTTGTGAAAATAAGGGCTGGAATTCCAATGAGGTGTTTTAGGCAGATGAGAGAAGAGTGGTTTCCGTGGTGAAAGTTACTCCCTTTGCTATGTACTTTGCGTCTTAAGAATTTACAGACTGTTTACATGCACCTGAAGCCATAAAACACACTAATAGAAAGGGAAAAGCATAATAGGTCCCATTAAGTGAGTATTATACCAGTTTCCAATACATTATTATATGTATATTTATTTTGATGTTGACTAGAAGGTATGTGATATCTTTCTCCCCTTACCCCTCATCAGATAAGTAAGAGCTGCTGTCAGCTGAGACAAGCTGGTGTGATTAATTTCAATTCAATTCAACATTACTTCTGTCATGCATTTTCACATTACATTGTCTCAAATCACTTTACCTTATCCCCTGCCCAAAGCCCCCAGAGAGCAAACCAGTGGCAAGGAAAAACTCCTTAGAAGGAAGAAACCTTGGGAGGAACCAGACTCAAAGGGGAAGCCCATCCTCCAAGTGCCGGCACAGGAAGTGATATGAGCAAAATGTCAAGGTCCCAATTCACACTGTCTATATTTTAAGATTTGAGTCTCAAAGTGGGCAGGTGATGGCAGGCAGGTGCTGGTGCTGCTTCTGATGACAGGAGGAACTGTGGTACAGCAACAGGGCATGCAGGAGAGACGTTACAGGCTGAGAAAAAAAGTCCTAATTTCATGTCTTTCATTATACTACAAGATGGTCACTGATTGGTGGGCTCTGAGGGGGAGCTCTGATCTGAAATCCACAACTATTTACATTTAAGTTTGAAATATTTGTAAAATATTAATTAAATCAGAATATTTATTAAATCAAAATAATCACAATTATACAATTTTTAACAATAAGCAATGCAATAAGATTTTTTTTAACCAGCAGGTGGCAGCAAAGCACGTGTGAAGAAGAGGCCATCAGCAGTACAAAGCACCGGCTGTACAGGTTCCCAGCAGACAATCCAAACCTCCTTCATTAACTGACTCTCATGGTCTGACTAGACAGTCTGAGCAGATCTGCGTGAAAGAGGCCTCACTGCAGTTAGCATAACCATTTATTTTACAGCTCTTCTGTCTCATTCTACTCCATAAAGGTCACATCCCCCCTTCCAGCTTCCTCTGATGCAATCTAAACGATTAATTTTCCTGCATAAAATCACATTGAGTGTTTAAGTTTAATTTTGACAACAACAAACTGTATGTCACTGCAGGACTATAGAGAATAACTACTCCAATAATTACGTAGTGATATTGAAGAAAGACATGTCATCCACTATGTCCACTAATCATAGCAGCCTTAATGAATACATCAAAAAAAGGTGTGTATATACAAAATGATATTTTAATACGTATTATATCTCTTTACGTGATAAAGACCTAAATATATAAGCTATTTGCTTTAAATATGTGACTCATGTTAGAGAAAATGTAAGTAAACTATGGGGACAGAAAAATCACTGAATAACAGGAATGACTGACATATAGTGCCAAAGAGATACGTGCAAAGACAGAACTCATAGTACAAAGTAAACGTAGTGCACTATGTAGGGCAGGGGGTTCATTAGTTTCAGGAGAAGGAGGCTACCACCTTGAAAGTAAGTGGCTACCATTGTTTAGGGAAACTCGACATGCAAACTCTGAGACATGAGACGTAAACCAATTTCAGGGGGTGGTAGGGGTCCTTCTGAGGAAATTTTGAAATGTAGACCCATTAATAGTCCCTTTTTCAGGCATCTTAGAGGCCTCATTCCACCAAATTTTACTGACACAAACTCTGGGTTATTTTTCATCATACAGTAGTAGTACTAAGTAGTAGTAGCAGTCTGTTACTGAGGACACCAAATGTATCTCATTCTCAGATTATGTTGATTAATGATTGATGTACTGGTCAGTTGCAGTGCTCAATTATCAAGTAATGGTTTCATCAACAAGAGGTCAGCTTACCAGTGTCTGAAATAAGACTTTTAACCATTAACCAATCATTTAAAAAAATAAAGTTAACGTGACAAAGGAAATTATGTCTATGACTTTATTTATTTCACACCCTATTAGACATGTTAACACTACAACTACAACTGTCTGAATGTAGCTTCTTAAATTCAGTAAATTCAGTGGTCTCCTAAATCAAAATAATTCCATAATCCTACCAGGTACACTCATGTCAAGACTCGGCTAGAAATATTCCACAGGCACAGTACAGGGTAAATAATCAATCTGAAAATCAAATAAGAAAGACTGAATTTACTAAGAAAGACTGAATTTTCACGCATGGTATAAAAACTGTCAGAATAGGTTAACTTGGAACACGTGTTAATGTTTGTAAACAAGCTCGGCTGATCGTGACGTCATCGCTGTATTTTATATGGCTAGTAATAGTAGCTAGCCTACACACAACTAGATCAGCGAGTTCAGATGCTCCAGCGTTCTGTCGTTTTTTTTGTCAGAATATTTCACTTTGTAAATAAGCTGTCGGCCTTAGCTTTCAAACAAAATCAGTGTCATGCAATATCTCCCCATATTCTTCACCAATTTTACGCCGATGTTGGCTCAAACGAACGAAGATATCGATCGTCTGCTGCTGGTCTGATCCATGTGCATCTGTACTGTGTGAATAAGTCGACGAGTCGAGTCGTATGTCAATGCAATGCATGCAGCAAACGAAGCGACGACACCGGGATGAAATAGTATAGTGTTACGCCATGCTGGTCTCACTTTATTAAGTATTAAACTCACCTTCAGTTCCTTCAGTCCTGGGCAATTTCGCGCTCGGTTGCAGCCACTGGTCAAGAAGGCTGCTTCGCTTTCTAGACGCCATTTTGTCCACTTGCCTCAATCAGCCAATCAGAAAACGCAGAATAAAAACTTGCCAAAAATAGCCAATCAAAACGAAGATAAGAATTAAGAAGGCCAAGCTAAGATGAAGATGGCTGCGCCTAGACAGAACACGGAAATTTCTGCAAAATAAATCTTTTATTGTGGCACCGAGTGCTGATCGTTTGATTCTAGTAACAGAGGCAGATTTTTTTTCCAACAACTGAAAGTAGCCAGCTATGTACTTATGTACTTATTCGTGTAAATATCGCCGGGTGCCGGCTTCAAATGAACCCCCTGGTAGGGTAGGTTGTAAATTTGTCTGCACTTTGCAGCTTACCTTGCGTTGACTCTTTGTAGTATGGACCCCACAACGGTGGTGGAATTATAAGGGGCTGGTCATCAGGGGCATGGATTTTGTGGCAGTTTCTTTATTGTCCATATCAAACTGAGCATAGAAGCGCTTAAGCTGGTTGGCGTTGCTGGTGGAGGGAGCTGCATTTGTGGGTTTCTATTCTGCAATGAACATAAGAACTATACAAACGAGAGGAGGCCATTCGGCCCATCAAGCTCGCTTGGGGAGAACTTAACTAATAGCTCAGAGTTGTTAAAATCTTATCTAACTCTGATTTAAAGGAACCTAAGGATTCAGCTTGCACTACGTTATCAGGAAGACTATTCCATACTCTGACTACGCGCTGTGTAAATAAGTGCTTCCTTAAATCCAGCTTGAAATGTTCTCCCGCTAATTTCCACCTATGGCCACGAGTTCGTGTATTTAAACTAATGCTGAAGTAACTATTTGGTTGAACAGCATCCAAACCTGTTAGAATCTTATATAGCTGGATCATGTCCCCCCTCAGTCTCCTTTGCTTGAGACTGAACAGATTTAGCTCAAGTAACCGTTCCTCGTATGAACAAAGAAAAAAGAATTTAAACAAAGATGGCGGCGTCCCGGAGCCGAGTATAAACAAAGATGGCCGCGCCCTTAAGCCGAACGTAAACAAAGATGGCCGTGCCCTTAATTGGAATGTAAACAAAGATGGCCGCGTCTTGAAGCCGAATGTAAACAACGATGGCCGCGTCTTGAAGCCGAATGTAAACAAAGATGGCCGCGCCCTAAAGCCGAACGTAAACAAAGACACTGTAGTAAGTGAAGGAGTAACAAGCCCTCTTTTCCCTAGTTCTTGAATAAATTTTAATTGTAATATCCTTTTTTAAGTAGATTAAAAAAAACTGGAAAAGCGCTAGAATCATCTCACATCAGATTAATGAAAACCTATTGTTTAAAGTGTCCCTTTTTATTCATGCTCCCATATTGTGTATTTATTTTGTTTTTTTTTTCGGTAGATTGCCCCCTAGCTTATTCTTTATAGTTCTTACATCGGCCATGAGAATTTGTATTTCTGTATATTGTTCTGAATTTTATGTTGTTAATAAAGCTTCTGGGAGAAAAAAAAGAATGTAAACAAACATGGCTGTACCCTGAAGCCGTACATAAACAAAGATGGCTGCACGCATGATACTCTTTTTATTATTATTATTTATTATTAAGCATTCCAAACAACAACATGCAGATGTTCTCATTTGAACACACTTAACAAAACGAAATACAGCAAGATACAGACAGGGGTAAATGCACAGAATAGAAAAAGGAGAAAAAGTTTTAACGGTAAGCTCAAGGCTGAAAATGCATCCATGGTCTTAACAGCTTTTCTGTTTTTTGATCCATGCAGAGTTTGGAAATAAAGTCCCATTTCGATTTTAAAGTCCTGGATCCTGGGTTCCTTCTTTGTCCATATTTACATCTATGAATAAAATATTTCCCATGTAAATTAAAAAGGTTTAATATACATTTCCTATTGTATTCAATATCAGTCTTTTCATAAAAGAAAATAACATCCTTCTTTTCCAGTTAATTGTTTTACTATAAAACATATTAAACATAAGTTCAACTTCTTACCAAAAAGAAAAGACATGCATACAAGGGTGGGTTGGCTGTGTCTGAATGTGAGCTATCTGGGGTTAAGTGTCTGGATAAACTGGTCCCTGGCCAGTTCACTCTGTACTGATAGAGCCATGTGAGCACAGACACGCCTACACAACCCCTTGATATCATTAGCCAGGATGCAGAGAGACTCATTTGACTCAGTGCCTGCGCCTATTGTTTAACTGAGAGGGCAGAAGTCCTCACACTGCCCACAGCGATTCTGCAGGGCACTGACCAGTGTCTCATCCAAGGGCTCAAGCAACCAGTAGTGTACACCTCACAAAAACATGTGACAACCCTGAGGACCTGCTTGCATACCACAATGGTATCCCATCTCCCCTTGCTCTTTAAAGGGGTACCACCCATCCAGTATAGTTATCACTGGGCTATCACAATGTCATCACAATACTAAAGACTGAAACAAAGCCGTGAGGTCAGACCCTCTGTATACAGCACACAGTCTCACCCTCACATCCTGTATGACCACATTTCTGCTGTTCACATGGCAATTCTCCAGCTTCCTTTGCCCTACAATGGACTGACGAGCTGTTGAAGGTCTACCTCACTTTACACTTTGCCCATGTCTTGTGTGTATACCCTGTCCGATCCTAACGTGTATTTAGTGTGTGTAAATCTCTCACTGCATGTGCATTTCGCAGTTCAGCATCTGACTACATTGTGTTTCCCATCTGTGTATTTGGGTTCGGTGCTTGTTGGGTGCCTGTCGTGGTCCTTCTATTTACAATTGTACGCGGGGCATGCTGGGATATGCGCTCCACCGGCGTTACATTAGTTTAAAAAAATGGAATCTGATCGAGAAATTTGTTCATTGACCAAATTTTATATGGGAACCAATGCACACAGATGTCATCCTCCTTTCTGTGCTGTAGTCCTCCTTTTTGGATACAAGTGTCATCCTTTTTAGAGTCATGCTGGTGGTCACAATATTGCAGACTTGGCCTACAGATTCTCTTCACTGGAGCTGACAGCTTTCTACCCCCCTCCTCTTTCCTCTGCTGAGGCACACCCCAGAGGGGCAAATCACTGTCCCGCCAGAGGCTTCCTCACTGCATTGTACAAGCTATACCCTAAACTTATACATTAGGGGTGTGCCTCTCCATCACTAAGGCTGATGTGATACACATCTCAATGCACTGGCAACCATCTGATTCATTAAGATACATATGAAGAAACTACTAATGTAATTCGATGTCATTTACCCCTATTGTGATGCAGTGTGATTCGGTGCGATACGATGCCCATTCTGTTAGGGGTGTGGCCACATCATGGGCCTTGTTCAGGGGGTGTCAGGCCAGGATATCTGTAATGTGGCAAGCTGAGCTACATTGTACACATTTGTGTGTTTTTACAGGCTGGCTGTCTCAGGGCCGTCCGTGCACATGCAGTGTTGGAAGCCAATCCCTCAGAACTGGTGTAAGAATCAGCTTTTGGGTGTTTATAGTTTCCTGATTCGGGATACTGCAGTGCATTCTGGGAGCCGTCTGTATCTCCCACAGTGAAACACCCAGCGAAGTTAGGAAAAGAACTTATCCCTTGTTCTTTGGTAACAGAAGGAGGCGTTTCCTCATCACTTCCCTCCTTGCATAGGCAAAGGATGAAATGATCCATCAGGGATGTCAACTGGGGTACTAAGGGCAGGGCGTAGCTTGGTCTTGGGTCAACCTGTCTGTCACAGACAGATGTGGTGTTAAAAAGTATAATAATTGCAAGATAAAGGTAATATTGATGTTTTCTTCTAGAAGTTGGTGTTGAGGCTCAGAGGGAGGGGGATGAGTGACATGGAATTGAAGATCCAGAGTGAGAAGGCAAGGGGGTCCAGATCAGTGGTCACGATCAGCCTCAGGAGTTGAGACTAGACCTGGTTGTCTTTCACTCTGCAGCAGGTTTGGAGAGCAAGTTAACCTCTAGCTGGGCTTGTGGTTTCGATATCTGGCCCAGCTTTTTGTGGGTGAGATAGATTAATTTTTATTAGAAAGCTGTAACACAGTAGTTTTAAAAAAAATAAAACGGTCATTGAGGGAAAGCAGAATTCATTTATTAATACATTAATAAATTCATAATTATAAATATAAAATGTCAGATAAAAACAAAGTTTTATTTAAAAAAGGTTAAAATGTCAAAGCTATGAGAAAAGTTAAAAATGGGCTGACGGGGTTAAAAGCTTTTAAAGAAAAAAAATTATACCTGCCTATACATCCATATTTAACTTGCTGTCTACCTGTTGAGCCTTACTGCTCACAACGGGTTGATTGATTATGTCTGCGGAGGCTGGAAAGGGGAAACTTTCAGTGCGATGCCTCATTCTCAGTAATGCTACCACGGCGGAAGCGTTGTGCCTGGATGTGTTTATTTACATTCCCCTTTATTCAGGTACGATATGAGCATATTAGCTCCTGAATTGTTAATATGTTTGCTGCGCTATTTTATGTGTGTTTTATTAACATGTCGATTGTATGTTGAGTGTGTTTTGAAGCTGTATTGTCAGTTGTAAATTGTTAATCAGTATATGGCTAAGCGGCTAGCTGAAACTTCTTCCCCAGTGGCGGGAACAGAACGACCTGAGGCCAGCTTGTTGTATAGTGTGTGCACTCTGCTCAGGTCAAGCTCAGTAAGACGCACACAAAGCATTTGGGTTTTGGTATGTTTGTGGGTGTACTTTGTTATGCATTTATTCGTATGTTCACTTCTTAAGTCAGTCGCCATGATAAAAAACGGATAATACGAAGGGACACATGCTATATGAATTTTTTATGTTTATTTTCTGTAAATTCTCATTTGTAAATTTAAGGTCATGTTTACTGATTAATAGACCCTTGTTATACTTACCTGTTACACTTGATTTTATCTGTTTTAAGAAAAGTGAGAGATGTTAGTGTTTATTTACCTGTACAGCAGAATGGAATTACATTCGGAGCTGAAAGAGAATATAATTGGTGCAATATTTTGTTTTGAGAATAACCTTATAAACGCATATTTAATTGTTGGAATATTTTATTTTGGACAAAACGATGCATCTCTGCAGATGTTTTGAAAATAATAGCCTATCCCGGAAGCAATGGGCACGAGGCTGGGAACAACCCAGGACGGGGGGCCAGCCCATCGCAGGGCACACTCACACACCATTCACTCTCACATGCATTCCTACGGGCAATTTAGCAAGTCCAATTAGCCTCAGCATGTTTTTGGACTGTGGGGGGAAACCGGAGTATCCGGAGGAAACCCCACGACGACATGGGGAGAACATGCAAACTCCACACACATGTGACCCAGGCGGAGATTCGAACCCGGGTCCCAGAGGTGTGAGGCAACAGTGCTAACCACTGCACCACCATGCCGCCCCTATATTAGCTGTTCCTAACCAGCTTATTCTATCATATCTTAGCCGTTCCTATGTTACCTTATCCTATTCTATCTTACCTTAGCCATTCCTATGCTACCTTGTCCTATTCTATCATATCTTAGCCGTTCATATGCTACCTTATTCTATTCCATCCTATCTTAACCATTCTAATCCTACCACATCATATTCTATTTTACAATTGGCATTCCTATCCTACTTTATCCTATTCTATCATATCTTAGCTGTTCCTATCCTACCTTATACTATCTTACACATTCTTATCCTACCACATTCTATTCTATCTTACGTTAACCATTCCTATCCTATCTTGGCCTATTCTATCATACCTTAGCCATTTTTATCCTACCTTATCTTATTCTATCTTATATTAGCCGTTCCAAACTAGCTTATTCTATCATATCTTAGCCGTTCCTATACTACCTTATCCTATCATATCTTTGCCCTTTTCATCCTACCACATTCTATTCTATTTTACCCTACCCGTTGCTATCCTACCTAATGCTATCTTAGCCGTTCCTATCTTATCCGATTATATCATACCTTAGCCGTTCCTAACCTACCTTATCCTATCTTATACATTCTTATCCTACCACATCCTATTCTATCTTACCTTAGTCATTCCTATCCTACCTTATACTATTCTATTTATATTACTCTTTCCTAACCAGCTTATTCTATCATATCATAGCCATTCCTATATTACGTTATCCTATTCTATCTTACCTTAGCCGTTCCTATCCTACCTTGCCCTATTATATCATATCTTAGCCATTCTTATCCTGCCTCATCTTATTCTGTCTTATATTAGCCGTTCGAAACCAGCTTATTCTATCATATTTTAGCCGTACCTATCCTACCTTATGTTATTCCATCATACCTTAGCCGTTCCTATCCTACCTTATCCAAATCTATCATACCTTAGCCGTTCCTATCCTACCTTATCCTATTCTATCTTATATTAGCAGTTCCAAACCAGCATAATGTATCATATCTTAGTCATTCCTATTCTACCTTATACTATTCTATCCTATCTTACCCATTCCTATCCTACCACGTCGTATTCTATTATATCTTAGGCATTTATATCCTACCTTGTCCTATTCTATCATATCTTAGCCATTCTTAACCTACCACATCCTATTCTATCTTACCATAGCCATTCCTATCCTACACTATCCTATTCTATTATATCTTAGGTATTCCTATCCTGCCTTGTCTTATTCTATCATATCTTACCAATTCTTATCCTACCACATCATATTCTATCTTACCTTAGCCATTCCTATCCTACCTTATCCTATTCTAACTTATATTATCCATTCCAACCCAACTTATTGTATCACATCTCAGACGTTCCTATCCTACCTTATCCTATGCTATCATATCTTACCCATTCCTATCCTACCACATCCTATTCCATCTTACCATCGGCATTCCTATCCTACCTTATCCTATTCAATCATATCTTAGCCATTACTATCCTACCGTATCCTATTCTATCCTGTTTTAGCCGTATCTTTCCTACCTTATCCTATTCTATCCTATCTTAGCCGTTCCTATCTTACCTTATCCTATTCTGTCATATCTTAGCCATTCTTATCCCACCACATCCTACTCTGTCTTACCTTAGCCGTTCCTATCCTAACTTATTGTATTCTGTCTTATGTTAGCCGTTCCTGAGGGTGTTTTTTAAATTTTTATATGACATAAAGTCACAGACTTATTTAAATGGTTTGGCAAAATTTCTGTCAGATCCCGCTGCTGGGATCAGCAACTCCAGAGGGTTAAGATGTATGATTACTGTTACCCTCAGGATGACCACAGGCACAGCTACAAAACACATAAATAACAGAGAGTCGTATCCCAGGCTTGGCAATGTTTATTGACACAAAAACTTTAAGGAAATAAAAAAGTAACAGAAATACACAGGCAAAACAGTAATGGCAACTCTTAAAGACATATGCACACAATTAATACCATAGCCATGATACACATGAATTTAGAATAATTATATACACAATGTATATACATGAATCCTACCTGGATTTCAGTATAAACCCAGACACACACCCCTTCCACCTGGCAACAAGTCTAAAAGAAATCGGTTGTTATTACAAACAAAACACACGTCGCCACTGCCGCCACGTGTTAAAGAAATGCCAAAGGAAGACCAGACCACGCCCCCTACCACCGGCTTCCCACGGCTTTTATCCTCACTGATGCCAGCCAGTATAATTTCAAGAGCAGAAACAGCTGCGCAATGTCAGAAACTTTATTACGGAGGCTACCATGGTAACCGCGTAAACAACCTACCTACCTAACCCTGCACAATACAGAGTGCTTGGACTTACGGAACGCTGCCGTAGTAACCCTACAAACCAGTCGCTCGTATACCGCAGCCCAACACGTGACCTGTGAGTGACATAGTCCACGTCACTCACCGGTTACACTCTTATGTTAGCCATTCCTATCTTATCTCATCCTATTCTGTCTTCACCAAACCTATCCTAAAATAAAATAGGATAACACAGGTTGAGATAAGATAAAACAAGAGCTTTGCAATATGTAACCATTCTTTCTAGGCTCGGGAGGAGGATGATTGCTATTTCCTTATCTTATTTATTTTGACCTGTAACCTTTTATGTAATTAATAGTATAACAATAAACTATCTCCTCTCAAAGGATCAGACTGGTTCCATCTCTGTATAATCATTTCTAAACCGCTTTCCATTCTAGTCTGGGTTTCCGTATCCACCAAAAAGAAAGAATAAAATATATACGTATTATTACAGACCTCTCAAATAAAACAATACCAGGGCAAACCAAATAGTTATAACAAATAATATCAAACAAATACTTTCACCCCACAAAAGATAACCTTGCTCATGAGCAGGCAAAACTTAGTCAAAGAAATATTTAAAAGAACAACATTGCTATATTGTCAGTCATTTCAGTCCAGTCAGTCCGCACCGCGGGGAAGTTGGTTTTATGTTCGATATTCGCTACATTTACTGACATCTAAACTGCAATATCTTCGGGATCATAACGGTAATAATTTTCAGATTACGCTCCAATTGACTGCACTAGTGGTGTTGTGGTGATTGGCATTGCACTTTCAAGACAGTCTCTAAGTTTTCGGGCAGTTCTGGGTGAGCAGAAGGATATTCGATCCCGTCTCGCTTTATATTTTTAATTCATATTGCTGGAGAATGTGGAGCTAAAAGTGTGAAATATTCTTCTAGTTTAACTTCACATGTGGAGCCTAATCTGAAAAGAATTACCGTCATGATCCCGAAGACATTGCAGTTTAGATGACAGTAATTGTAGCGAAAATCGAACATAAAACCAACTTTACCGCGATCAGTCAGCAAAGCTTTCCTCCGACTGTTCTTTTTCTTTTCTTATCTGAAATTTAACGGAGGGCGCTCGGCTCCGGTGCAGATCCTGGCAGGGTGCGTGTGACCGTACTCCTCTCTGAGTAAACGTCCACTGATGTCGAACAGGATTTCAGCAATCATAAAAAAACCAACCGGCACGTCGCAGATTGCATAATCATTAAACCATACATATAGTTTTATCAAGTATGTCATAACCACAATATCCTCGATATAATTTGGTTTCAGGGCTTCACACACTATCACACAGTATTAACCTGGGCTACGAACATATAAAAGGAAAATATGGGAAGGGAATATGGCGCAGTAGAAAAATAAAACATATTCCCCATTTACACATAACGAAATCACATTGCAGCAACATGTACATATCGATCACACATTATAACATCCAAGGTTTACATAATCTCAATCGGCAAACTAAAGCATTGCTTTTTTTCCCTTTCTTTTTATATTCCGCCATAGCACAAAGTACATTTTCCCTTAACTCAGTCCCGTAACACTCACCGAAAGAGTAGAACACGGCTTGTCCGTCTCATCCGTCTTCTTGATCACATCGTTCGCCAGTGCTGACGTTCTCCACCTTCTCGCTGCTGTTCTTTTCTACGGCCTCATTTTTTTCTAAATGGGTGTCAGATTTCTTAGCTGTTATTTTGACTTTAGCGGTAATTTTAATTGTAATCTTAAGTACTCTCATTTCTTTGCTCTCCATTTTTAAGATATTAAATCTCTTCAAACTACAGCCACTCGCCAAGATGCTCGAAAGACGTTTGAGAAGATAAGTACATGTGATTCAAAAGTAATCAAGCTGTTGTCATGGACGCCCATTCCAACCATAACAGACAATGCGATTCTATGCAGCTCATCGGCGACTTTCGGCCGCGTTCGGCTTCGACTGACCGATCGTAGGTTCGATTCGGCCATAAGCAGGTTGCCAACTCTGACGCATCTGGCGCGAGACTCGCGCTTTCAGACTGAAACGCTCACAGCAATAATTCTTATGGACCTAAAATTGGCTACACCAAAAGCGTTGGGGCAGTTTGCAAACCCTACATATTATTTACAAGGTAATAAAACTATTATATACATGTAAGTACGTGTGTAGTAGACTTGTCTTGAAATGAAAATCTCATGCCAACTGTCATGCCCTGCTCGTCGGCTCCTCGTGTGTGCCACGCCCCCGGATTACCCACGTGTTCTTTCCCGATTTGTACCCAGATTATTTTCAATCAGTCCTGTGTATTTCAGTCCGTGTCTTACCTGAGTCCTTCGTCCGTCATTGATGTCAATAGCCGTCCTATGTTTCCTGTCCCGGATCTTCCTAATTAAACTCCCGTTTACCCTGCTTACGCCTGCTCGCCTGCTCTTTGCAAGCTCGCCTTTCCAGCGCGTTCGCCCACTTCCGGAGCGTCCCGTGACACAAACCAGCTGACCAAATTCGGTGCTATATTATGTATGCAAGAATTATCACATGCAGGGCGCACATAACTGGTATGCAAGTACTCATTCGCTGTCTAAAGCTATACGCGCTGCAATGTTTTGTAGCAGCGCAAATGCGTATTTATTTTATGTGCATTCGCGCTGTTATGACAAGAAATCACTGTGCATTCTAGCCTTCATGCCGCGAAAGAAGTACAAATTAGCCCCATTAATGTTAAAATGCACGGTAATTTTTTGCCATAACAGCGTAAATGCGCATAAAATACATGCGAATTTGCGCTGCTACAGCAAGGAATTGCCACGCGTGCACGGAGAATGCATACTTGCGTACCATACAGTTATGTGCGGTCCTGACCATATGTATAGTAGGCATATCTTCTACAATAAATTATATATTTAAGTCGTATTGTGTGGCGTTTTTAAATCTTTTAATCATAATTTTCTTCGTTCTTTCCTGCCGACAGTTGGGGCAGAGACTGTCATACACTCATGTACTAATGTTACTAATGTAACATTCACAGCCAGACGCGGCGCAACAGTGAAACATTTATAAATGTGAGAAAAGGTTTTGTGTGTGTCCATTAATTCTTACATTGAGTTTTAATCCCGTTTACATGAAAAGCTGTAGTTATATTGTCCCCAGAATTCCAAATTTCTATTTGCAGCAAACTGGTAAACCGAATAAGCCCAGGACATTGGAAAATACTTGAACAACATGGTAAAGTGGGTTTCAGCATTTTCTATTGTTACATTTGTATTAGAATTGTAACAAATGTCTTCATTAGTATTGCATTGTATTTTGCGGGATGTTCCTCAACAGATTGGTTCTGTGGACTGTGGTGTGTTCATGTTGATTGTTGTCACAGATCGAGGAAGTAGGATGCCGGAGAATCGGGAAACAAGGGATTTATTGGGGAAACCAGCTAGGAACACGGGGCAATACAGGTAGCGACTTCAATGACTGGACTGGGGAAACATACTTTGATACGGAATTAAATACATAGGACTGATAGATGTGTGATAGATGATCACCTAGTCTATATATGCTTGATAAATGACACTCAGTTTTTCATCAGCTGCTTTCAGTCTCCATGGATAGACCAAATGTAAAATGGAAGTTTTTAGAACTGCTTCATGAAGAACAGCGTGAGCAGTATGAGGGTACTCAGCTGATTGTGGTTGGGAGCTGTGGCCTTCAAACCCTATATAATGCCCGCAAATGTGGTCTCTCCATATGGCAGATAGAGGAAGTTTGAAAGCCATTTGTATTCTCTTCCATAGTGTGCCAGCAAGGAGAGAGGACTTCACTGCTTTTACTATCCATCCATCCATTCATCTATCCATCCATCCATCATCTTCCGCTTAATCCGGGGTCCCTCCCGAATGACTGAGCTCCTCACCCTATCTCTAAGGGAGAGCCTAGCCACCCTGCGGAGGAAACTTATTTCGGCCGCTTGCACCCGCGATCTCGTTCTTTCGGTCACTACCCATAGCTCATGACCATAGGTGAGGGTAGGAACGTAGATCGACTGGTAAATCGAGAGCTTTGCCTTTTGGCTCAGCTCTCTCTTCACCATGACAGACCGATGCAGCGCCCGTATGATTGCTGACGCCGCACTGATCAACCTGTTGATCTCCCGTTCCATCGTTCCTCCACTCTTGAACAAGATCCCGAGATACTTAAACTCCTCCACTTTTTTTTAAACTCCACTCCTGCTTTTACTAAATCTGCAAAATTTCCACTTGCATCCTGTAGCCACCAATGGCTTGAAAACTTACCAGTAGCAGAGAGAGCCCTGGAGGTGTGGCCGTCTCTGACCATGTACCTGGATGCAGTCAGAATGAGGAAGCTACCAAATCCAGGAACTGCATTGTGTGACACCCTTGAAGCTGCTCAGACAGACCCCCTCATCTTCGCAAAGCTACATTTCTACATAGCCATCACCAGGACCTTCACTCCTTTCTTGACAAGATATCAAACTGATGAACCAGTGATGCCATTCTTAGCCACAGACTTGGCTGAGTTGATGAAGGTAATATTCTAGCATTGGACAGGTTGATGTTGCAAATTTATTTCAGTGTGTGTACATTTCTCCCTGAACATAACCTGTCTTCAGGTTAGTGTTTTACCTTTTATCTAATCATGATTAATATCTGATTAATATGAATGATTTATTAATTATATACAGATACTCACACCCACACATCCTTCCATCCATCCATTTTCCAAACCGCTTATCTTACTGGGTCGCGGGGGTCCAGAGCCTATCCCGGAAGCAATGGGCACAAGGCAGGGAACAACCCAGGATGGGGGGCCAGCCCATCGCAGGGCATACTCACACACCAGTCACTCATATACGCCCACCTACGGGCAATTTAGCAAGTCCAATTAGCCTCAGCATGTTTTTGGACTGTGGCAGGAAACCAGAGTACCCGGAGGAAACCCCACGACGACATGGGGAGAACATGCAAACTCCACACACATGTGACCCAGGCGGAGACTCGAACCCGGGTCCCAGAGGTGTGAGGCAACAGTGCTAACCACTGCACCACCATGCCGCCCCAGGGTGCACCTTGACATGAGAAATTACAATGGGAAGCAAATGGTAGAGGAGCTGGACAGTAGTGGTTACATCACCAATGACAAGTCCCCTCCCACCAGGATCAGCAGCGACCATATGCTGAGATACCGGGGCATTAAACGGCTTTGAGTCCCAGGGAGCAGACATAAATACTCATCTACTGTAAGCTGCTTTGGATCAAAGCATCAGATAAATGTAAAAGCATTAATAAGATATTCCTACAGAGCAATTTCTAATAGACATGGCAGTGCCCTAACCTCTCATGTAATAAACCCCTTGGCATCATCTGCTGCCTCATTCAGCCTAATCCAATAGTCCAGAGGATCCTCCCTAGCATCTGACTTGGTTGAACAAAAATCTGCTGGAGGCATCCCAGAATGCACAGTCAAATAAGAATACTGCTTCAGGATACTAAGGACTGCATCCACATCTCCAGTGGCAGTGACAGTATCATTACTATGCAGCCATGCTCTGACCACATCTCTGGCACATCCCATCAGTCTGCTTGTGTCTGCAGTAGGAATGGGTGAACCTAAGCATTCAGAGGTTTCCCCAGCAGGTAGACTATTTGGCATCTTAGAGAGGACACTGAGGTAGAGATTGGTATACAACTTCACAATATGATTCTTAATCTGCCAGATTTGGATTATCCCCTCTGTCAGAAATCTTGCAGGCAGAGCCCACTTGCAGCAGAGCTGAGAGGTAGGGCTACATGTTAAACTAAGACTAGAGGTATGTATCAGACCAGCTCTCTCTAGCCTTCTGCTTGCTAATATTCGATCTCTGAAAAATAATATGGATGAACTTGGGACTAGGATTAAGAATTAAAAACTGCTGTGCGCTGATTTTCACTGAAACATAGCTGTAGGACAATATTGTAGAATCAGCTGTCCGGCTACAGACTCACTCCATTCATCACAGGGACTGCACAGTAGTATCTGGCAAACTCAGTAGGGGGGGGGGGGAATCTGCATTTACATCAACAACCAGTGGTACTCAGACTGTCACTTTTCAAGTGATGTAAACACTGTTCAATTGATGTGGAGCACTGAATGCTGAAATGCGGACAATTTTATTGGCCTAGGAAGTTTAACGCTGCTTTCATTCTGCCTGTTTACATTCCTCCACATGCAAACTGCACGGCAGCATTGGGCACATTGAATGAGGCTATAAGCGCACAAGAAAACAAACATAATGATACAGTGTTTACAGTAACTGGTGATTTTAATCATTGTAACTTAGGGACTGTGATACCAGCATACCAACAACATCTTACATTTCCTACATGGGAAAAAAACATACATGTATAGCAATGTGAAGGAGGCGTACAAGGTTGTACCTGGTCCCCACTTTGGACGGTCTCCATTCCTCTACCCAGCATACAGACAGCTCCTCAAACAAGCCCGAACTGTGATGTGATTTTATGTGGCCTACCACTTCATGGCTGATTTGCTGTTGTTCCCAATTTTTCCACTTTGGTAAAATACAACTAACAGTTCAGTGTGGAATATTTAGTAGCTTAAATAGGACTTAAATAGGACGTGACTAATCAAAATAAGCAGACCCAGATGGAGACGATCAGGGAAGCACACGTGGGTAATCAGGGGGTGTGGCACACAAGGAGCCAATGAGCCGGGTCATGACATATATATAGGGCGGCATGGTGGTGCAGTGGTTAGCACTGTTGCCTCGCACCTCTAGGACCCAGGTTCGAGTCTCTGCCTGGGTCACATGTGTGCGGAGTTTGCATGTTCTCCCCATGTTGTCGTGGGGTTTTCTCCAGGTACTCTGGTGTGTGTATATATATATAGTAAAATTGAGTTTTTTACACTTTTGCAGTTTTATTTCATAATTGAACTTTATAAGAAATTAAGTACCATTCAATAATAATGAACACTAAGTAAATATTAATAATTGATGTGTTATTGATCCCTGTGGGTGAATTGCTTTACACCTCTACCACTCTGTAGGTCAGAGCAAGCTGGTTGTGAAGGGTAGTTAGCTGTTGTAGCACCCAAAGAACTGGGACTTACGGGCCTAGTACTAACAGAACTTCATTTGTTGCAGTTTTGTATGACAAATGGATATGTTTTGTGTCCTGTGGAGAAATCATAAATACCCATTTTAGCAGGTGTGATTTTGCTTTGAACAGGTAACGTTACGTTGAGACCGCCCTGGAACCTGGAACCAGGAACTAGGGGCCTCATTTATAAAGACTGTATGTGAGCAAAATAACCATGAAACATTTGCACAAACATTTATAGAAAAATTTTCGGATGCATAAATGTAGAATATAAAGAAAAGATACCGTGAAATAGTTTGCACATTTTGAAATGGTGCAGTGCAACTGTAGGAACATTTTGGACAAAACATTAAAGAACAACATGCGGTCTGATAAAAATGAGCATCTTATTCATTTGTTAATACTGCTGCAGCGTTCTCTGCATTCTCACCACTGCTCCACATCATACTTCACTCTGCCACATATCACTTTACTACCCCATGTTGAATGTTGCATTGTATGAGCATCATTTTATCCTGTGGATTATGGAGTTATCTTTTAACTAGTTAAGTTGTGAAACTGTACCATAACCACTGTTGCTCTTATTTTAACTGATGAAAAATATATTAATTTGAAATCTCTCCTATGTCGCATCCTTTCATGATGTGATTATTGCATTCGTGCCGAGCAATGTTACGATATACAATGCAATCCTCACCCCCAGCCGGGGAAAATTCAGTCCCCCCCATCCGACGCCGCAGACTTCATCAAACTGTAGCAGAGCAGGTAATAGTCATTCGTAAATGATTAGATTCATGAACAATTAGCCTTATTTCCTTAGAAACAGATTAGATCTGAACCCAAAACTACCCGGTACCCTCAGCATCTTAATCTTCAACCTGCTCTTCACTCTCTGCCCCTTTTTCAATGATTTGAGGTCAGCACGCCAGGGGGCGCTAGGCAGCCACTTGGGCGTCTTCTCCCAGCCTATACTAACTTCGGTTTTTGTTCTTTGAAACTAAAGAAAACTGGAAAATAGTAAAATGCTTTTTTCAGCTTTTGCCATCTGGCCTGGTCATTTAGAAAAGGGCACAACCTTATTAAAAGACACACTTTATTTTTGTGAAAACAATTTGATGAACACAAAAATATGGACACTATTACAGGGCTGGATTAAAACATGAACAAGAGTGGCTTCTGTACTGGAACTAGCGTTGCGGTGGGGTGTGGAATGTGTTGTTCTGCCTTTCAGCTAATGTCCAGCAGCGCTTTGGATTCCTGCAGACACCCAGTCCATGGTGAGGAAGCACATACTCATCACCATAACTTCTTTTTCTGCAGAGTAGCTCTCCTCACACTCCAAAACCAAAAAAGTCCATCCCATCACCAGGTATGGCTGACTTTGTGTGCCCATTGGCAGTTTCTTCTGCTGCAGGAGCAACTGTGTCACACTCTGCTATCAGAAGCTCCTTCAGTTCCTGTTTCCTACACTCATCCCTTAACCATCGGAGTTCGAATTCTGGACAACTGACAGCAGCAAGAAGTGCACATATGCAAAACGAGTCTGGATAGCCTGAAGAGAACAAAAAATGTATTGTAGCTGTACAATTAGACATGTTTATTTTGTTATTTTACTATTTAGGCTACAGTGCAGGCTATTTACTATAGTCCAATAATCTGCCTTTTATGGGATGAACAAAATACAGTATAATGAGCATTGTTGTGATCTACTCAAACTAGTATTTTGATTTTGAATTAGCTTCCATCGTTGCATATTCTCTATCCAGGTAGGCAGCAAATGTTTTTCTACGCGGTAGGCAAACGTGTAGAATAGGTAATTTCTCAATTATGTGACAAAAGGAAGGAGAATCCACAGTGGAAATAAGTAGCATTCTGTCCACAATATACCCAGCCACAAGTTTGTTTAGGTCTTCTCCACTTATAGTTGGTGTTTGACAGGAGAAATCCAGCCTGCTGCTTGGCAGGAGTGGGACATGTACTGGCATTGGGCTCATCAGTCGCTTCACCTGGTATTTTCTCCACTAATTTCACTGTGCAATGCTGCCCTTTCAGATGTTGAATTTTTTGAGGTTGACAATGATTTCTTACCCCTACATAACGTTCACATGTTCACTTTGTTTTTGTTTGAGCTGGTTTCGCATGCATGTAGGTCTCCTGTAAATGACGTCGCATGTGCGACTGTCAAACAGACATCTGCCTGCCACTGTCAGGTTACTGTCAATTATTATTTCTGTTTTTACAATATAGATGTTAAAGCTCAAATCGCTATGGAACATAATGTCTTAAATACTCAGATTTTCAGAATGACAGAATCTTAACATTTAAAATTTTGTTTTGCGATACCGATACGTAATGATATTGGTATGTGGAACAACGTTATGTTACACACGCCTCCCACAATTCAAGAAGCTGTAGTTAGCTTAAGAGCATATTCACAATTTACCCATTTGCCTTTTACCGTGACTGAGCACAATCCCCCACCCCAGCTGGTCTGCACTCCCCACATTGCAATTAACGATCCAGACCTCAGCGCTTTTGTTACCGTGGGACTTTGTTGTGTTGAAGAAAACATTAAAATGAAGTCTGAGGAATGTTACATAACACAGCTAAAATGCAAAAACTCTCTCTGGTGTAATTCACTGCATAAAACCAATGGTCTTAAGTGTGGTGCCTTCTTCATAACACTCCCTGACTTTTGTATTCGTGACCATGAGATACTATGGCCTTTTCTTCCTTCATTTGACTAGTGTTCCTCCCTTTCCTCTCAGCCTTGGTTGGTGGTTCAGGCAGCATCACCTTCTTTTAATAGTCCCAGGTTTATCCATCCATCCATTTTCAAAACCGCTTATCATACTGGGTCGCGGGGGGTCCGGAGCCTATCCCAGAAGCAATGGGCAAGAGGCAGGGAACAACCCAGGATTGGGGGCCAGCCTATTGCAGGGCACACTCACACACCATTCACTCACACATGCACACCTAGGGGCAATTTAGCAACTCCAATTAGCCTCAGCATGTTTTTGGACTGTGGGGGAGAAACCAGAGTACCCGGAGGAAACCCCATGACGACATGGGGAAAACATGCAAACTCCACATACATGTAACCCAGGCGGAGACTCGAACCTGGGTCACCCAGGTGTCATTTATTTTGAAATTCGGCTCAAGCAGAAAATGTTCTAGCAGAAGTCTTAGACAATCTCTGAGTTACACAGAAATCTGATTTCTTCTGAAGCTGCGAGAAATTGTTCATCTGTAATTGTTGCATTGATATTTGTTGATGTGCGTGTGCCCTCCTTGAGCAGTAAAGAGGGGATCACATGCAGAGCTGATTTTCTGTAGTTTCTTAGTCTAAATAAAAATAAAATATTCTCTTCATATAGCCTGGACATTTCTAGAAAAGAGCCAATTAGTTATTTCTAGAAAAATATTTAGAGCCAATGAAGGGACCTGACGTCATAGTAGCACAGGTCACTGTCCGTGGTGCTGAATTCTCTACTTGATGGGCTGGTGCTGAATGAATAGACCAGATGGCCAACATGTCTGTGCGCTTCCACTGACTGGCACCCTGACATATAATTACCTTTAACAATAAGGGGGGAAAAGTCGAGACAGGAAATTAGGTGACAGTAATTAGTAATCACGTATAGTTCTCAATTATCATGATGTAAAATTATAAAACCTTTTCTGTTAATCTGCACATTTTAATAATTGAATTATTTATTTGTCATTTACTGCAATCACTGTACGTTAAAGTATGTTTTAAATCTAGCTGTGAAATTGTTGATGCTGTTGTTGATCTGAAAGATGTTGCCGGAGCCTTACGATATGCCTCTATACACATGAGTGAGGGGATGGATGCATTATTCTATGGAGGCCTCTGAAGAGAATAATTATCCCAATTTTATATTGAGAGAAATGGTTAATTCCTTATTAATGCAAACTGCGTTCAGAGCCCCTGTTCTGCCATTGATCTTTTTTTAAGGCAAGCTATCATGTATTAGTTTACTCTAAATTTTGATCACATGTCAAACTAAGCCACATGGCGGCCCGAGCAGCAGGCAAACACACTACAAGCTAAGGAGCTACAAGACAGAGGAGAGAATAGGATGGCCAGTGACATGTGCTGGCCAAATGGGAACAAACAAGAGAGAACAGGACAAGGCACGGATGGATTCTGACACTAAATACGCCCAAGTACTTAGAATGATTTAGTGCAAGTCTTAGACAATGGTATCTCTGAATGACTCAGCAGTTTGACTCCTCATGAAAGCTCTATAACTGTCCTGAGAAGTTGTTTGTATGCACTTGCTGTCACGCTCGGCGTTTGTGGGTGAGGCGCACGGACGGGGCGAGCGGGTAGGAAGCAGGCGAGCAGGCAGAATCAGGGCAAACGGGGATTTATTGGTATAACGCGGACTGGGGAACATGGCACGCCGACTAACATCAATGACAGACAAGGAAAACTGGGGAGACCAGGACTTAAATGCACAAGACTGATTGAAAGCAAACGGACACAGCTGGGTACAATCCGGGAAACACACGTGGGTAGGCTGGCGGGTGTGGCACACAGGAGGAGCCGACGAGCAGGGCATGACACTTGCTGCCTTGACATTTGTTGATGTGCATGAGCCCTGCTCGAGCAGTAAAGGGCAGATCACATGCAGAGCTGATTATCTCTAGCTTCTTAGTCTGAGTAAAAATAAAATCTTCTCGTCATATAAGAACCAAGTCTATGGCTAGAAATTTCTACAACAGAGGCATTTAGTTATTTCTAGAAAAATATATATAGCCAATGAAGGAACCAGATGTCACAGTAACACTGGTCACTGTCCATGGTTCTGAATAGTCTACTTGTTGGGCTAGCGCTGAACAAATAGGATAACCGGCCAATGTGTCCGTGTGCCTCCACTGATTGGCCCCATGACATATAATGATTTTTAAGACTGAAGGGGAGAAAGATCATACAGAAAATTAGTTAACAGTAATTAGCAATCACATATAGTTCTCATTTATAATGATGTAAATTTTTAAAAATTATATATATATATATATATATATATATATATATATATATATATATATATATATATATATATATATAATTAAAAACTAAATATAATTGTGATTTAATGTATTCCTTCTGCTCTTAAAAAAGCACAATATGTCTGAATGACAAATATGTCTATTACTCTACATGTTTTAATAATTTTCTTAATATTACCTAATTTGCTTATCTTTTTTTCTGTAAACACTCTGCGTTAAAGCAATTTTTAAAACTAGCTGTGAAATTGATGATTCTGTTGTTATTCTGACTGTTGTTGCCCTGGTGCCTTAGGATACGTCTGTCTAAATATAAGTGAGGGGATGGATGCATTATTCTATGGAGGCCTCTGAAGAGAATAAATGATCCCAATATTATATTGAGAGAGATGGTTAAATCAGAGCTAGTCAAGATTTTAATAACTCTGAGCTATTAGTTAAGTTCTTCCCAAACTAGTTTGATGGGCCGAATGGCCTCCTCTCATCTGTAAATTTCTTATGTTCTAAGATATGCAGTACTGTGCAAAAGTCTTAGGCAGTCCAAAGAAATGTTTAAAGCTGTTTATCTGGGTAGCAAGTGTACTTTGGCTTAGAACAAATAACACAATTTAACATTAGAACATGAACAGCAATACTTCTAAAAGTGCAAATCTGTTGCCAAATTAAATAAACAAAGAAATTAATCATAAAAATAGTCAATGTATATACAACTAACCATTTCCAATCAAAAAGTACATACAAGTCTCCAATACAAGATATACAATGGAGCGCAGATAAAACGTTTAAATAGTAATTAACCAAACTATATAAAGAATACAAGTTTGAATGCAGGTAGTTTGTATAAATTTTACTGTGTTCATACTGAAAAATCAGCACCAGCCTTACACACATTGCGGTTCTGCTTTTTTCTTCTTTTAGCATAATTACCCGTTTCACGTTCACGAGGCAGAAAATTCTTGCAAATGTGAAAATTCACAAGTAACAGGCACCATTAACCTCAAGCCATAACAGTCTGCTAGCCTGAACAATAGCAAACTCTATGTATTACCAATTATTACGCAGGTTGTCACTTTATCAAATCATGACTGTTACTAAGAAGTGGGAGTGAAACGCGTGTCACGAGATCTCGCGATATTACAACATGACGCGATTTCTCGTTGGAGCGAAAAGCCGTTTCACGAATGCGCTACAAATATGTCGGCGTCTGACTAAATTACTATAGTAGATACCCCAGACACTTTTAAATCTTTTGTGTGGCAGCATTTTGGGTGCCCGGCGGAAAATATAAATGGTGAAAGGGAGACAGACAAAACACGAACCATCTGTAAGGACTGTAGGAAGCTAATGCCGCACACAGCGGCTAATGCTACTACTAACTACTATGCAAAGCCATTTGCAGCACCATCATAGCTCTTTATTTAAATTCACTGCACCGGTGAAGAAAACATTTTTTAAAAAATGTTATGTTCGCTATTGGGTACTTTCCACTTCATGCACCTACATACAGCGCTAGCTTAAAGCAATACATTCTGGTCCTGACGCAATGCATCATGGTTAGATTTTTATCGTCTGCTGCATTACGTCACCATGTCACATGGTACCAAAACTCTGCGAGAGCAAAACACATCAGGCAGCACCTCTTAGCAGGCTGCACAAACTGGATCCGCCTCCATTACGACACAGCTTTTAGTTACATACATGACGTTTGTATATCTGCTATTTCTCCTGAGAAGCAGGTAAAGCGGTGGTGACTGCTTTTCAATTAATTTACTTGGTAAAATTAAATTTAAATAAATGATATGAATACTGTAATAGTACTCGTGAGCTTTGTTTGTTTGTTGTTAGTTACTGTAATTTTGCGCTGCTTTATTTGTTTAATCGTCTTGTCTGTGAAGACATTCAAGTTAATCAAATAAGAACTGCACTGTACACTGTACATGACCATAAAAACTTTGAATCCTTGAAATAAATGTTTTTGATCTTTTCCTTGGCAGTTATCTTTTTACACAGGGCCTCTATGTACACAATAGTTATTTTTTTCACGACTAACAGTATGGATCAGGAGTTGGTTATTGTAAAAGAAGTAATGTGCATGCAGGTGATATTTGTATAGATTTATGTTCACCCCTGGGTGATAAGTTTGACAGTCATTTCTTTTACCGTTTGGTCTCTCGGTTGAACATAATGGTGGCGCGAGCAGCTCCACTTGGTTTTTTAAAAATATTCAGCCATGAACTTCTGGTGAACTCAGGTGAATCCCTTCCTTCAGTAGTAAACCTTGGTAGTTTCAGCCGTTTACACATTGTCTCACTAAAAGGTTGATAATATATTTGTCCTTTTACATAGTGATAAAATATACGCTAATAAAAGTGAATATTCATAGATTCAGGACTAACATAAAGTAGCTAACAGAAACTCAGACTAACAAAAGGTGCAAATACATACTCAGTTGGTTCCATTGTGTTGATTACATTATAATGTTTACATTGTAATGATTATATCATGGATATTTAGCATACTTTTTTATAAAATCATAATTCTTATATTCTACGTTATATAGTGCTAAATAATATTCCATAGATGGATGGACTTTATTAATCCCCGTGGGGAAATTGTGTTTTTTATGTCTCCCTCAACTTACTCTTTGTGGAGTAAGTTGTCCGCGAAGTGCAGCTACCTGTTGGGGCACCCAGGGAGCTGGGGGTTAAGGGCCTTGCTCAAGGACCCACAGACGTGCTGAGGCTGGGTTAGTTTCAACTGGTGACCTTCTCATTACAGGCACAAGGACTGACCCCTGCCCCCCAACTGTGTATGAGTAGCATTTATGCTGTTTCTTGAGTGTGAGCTAGTACATAAACCAGCTAGTGCTCACCACTGCAAAAATACTCTAGCTTTCTGTCATACACATTTTTTTATTTTCTTACATTGTCCGTTTTTGTTCATAGTCTGTAATATTCTGAATAACGACAATGTAGAGGAAAAACAGATTAAATTCTCCTTGTTTGTAATTTCCCCATGTAATCCACTGCCTTGTGGTAAGAGGTGCAAAAGTCGGACGCGTTGAATGATGAAAATACGATATTGAGTTTAGTTCTTGAGTGGATTTATTCATATGATCATATGATTCATATTTTAACACACAGTACTTTGAACTGGTTTGTTTGGCGCAAAAGGGCCGATATGCAGACACCATCACACACGGCAAATACGGTCAATGACTGTTTCACTTTGCACCTTCAGCCCTGAGCCGCGTAATCTCAGCACCTTTAATAACAACCATTGCTGCCTCCTACAGGTGGGAATACACTTAGACAATAGTAAAGATCACTAAGGCAGGCAGTACCTCTCGTTTCAAGTGTTACAATACTATATATATATATATATATATATATATATATATATATATATATATATATATATATATATATATATTATTATAAACAATAAATACGAATAAATAAAAACATTAAACAAATAAACATCATCAATAATATTCATGAATAATTACGCTTAATATACAAATAAAAGAATAGCTCCTGCAGATGATTTCAGATAACTACTGGAACAATGAGTTCTGGAGGGGAGCAAGCTCTGTTACATGCTATAGAAATGTTGATCTGATTCCTTTCATTATCAGATTGTTACCACTGTTAAAAACCACAGATATTGTATTCTGATTGTATGCATTTTCTTATTAGGGCATGTCAGTTACTTCTGTTAAAAAATCCGTTTATTCTGACGTTGTAAATTTCCTGATCAGAGTTTACCCTCTTTAAAATGATGGAGGTCCACTTGTGCCAAAAATCCGTCGATATGCATATGAGATTTCGTTTGTGCCAAAAATATGTAAACAGCACACAGTCCATGTCGACTGAGCATGTGACAAAAAATTTTTCTGTGACAATTCTATTTTGTCAATGAGTTTGTCTGTAGCCCATGAAGGGACCTAATGGTGTCCGCTAATTAGATACCCAGAAATAAACCGTGTGGCTCCTGCCCAAGCATTGCTGCCCAAACAGCAGCTTCCTCCTTATGCCGCCGAGGGAGGAGTAGCAAGTGGTTCCCCTGCCCCTTCCCCTCTCCCCCCTGCAGACGAGGATCATAACCATTCAGCACCCGACTCCACCTCCTTCTCGGTGATGAAGTGCCGTGGCGAAACACTCAGGCAGCAGGATGAGGTAGCAGAAATTCTTGCGCCTATGTTGGTTTGTCCAAATCCTCAAGGGGGAGATGAGGTTTGCTCATCTGACACTGTACATACAGGAGTTGAAGGACATCGCCAGTGACCTGCTGGACCCCAGGCAGAACAGGTCTCACCATGCGACAGCCCTTCAGAGGCTGGTCCTCCTGCGCATGGACTGGGGCATGATGCATCAGTTTAAACAGGAGCCTGGTAAATCCTGCGAGTGCTACACCGAGCGACTGATGGCAGCATTCTCCAACTACAGCGGGATGGACTCCCCCAGCAGACCGAGAGTGTATGTGATGTAAAATACACTAAGATAACTCAGTTCCTTTAGAGAGAGGCACTTTTAATACTCTGTATTTTTTTCGTGTGCTGTACCCTTAAAAGTACAACACCAGTACTCCATATTCAAATAGTCCCATTAAAAACTACAGCCCCCAAACATCAAACTGCATGCTTCTATGTCACCTACATTTCATTAAGCAATATTAACACAAGTAGCATGTTTCATCACTTAAAGCCAATCTAACTTTTTAAAAATAAAGTCTGTTTCAACTGGACTTTTACCTAAGTAAAACAAACATTTGATGTTCTAGTTTTCTTAAAACTACTGAAACAAATAATTGGCTACACTGCAGCTCCACTGTTTTCTTTGGCACCCCTGCATGTCCTGCATTGTGTAGAAAAAAATGAAGGCTGAGGAATGTTACGTAACACAGCTAGAATGTAAAAACTCTCTAAGGTGTAATTCACTGCGTAAAACCAATGGTCTTAAGTGTGGTGTCTTCTTCATAACATTCCCTGACTTTTGTATCTGTGACCATGAGGTAGGGTGGCCTTTTCTTCCTTCCTTTGACTAGTGTTCCTCCTTTTCCTCCCCAGTCCTGGTTGGTGGGTCAGACAGCATCACCTTGTTTTAATAGACTCAAGTGCCATTTATCTTGAAATTAGTGCAGAAAATGTTCTAGCAGAAGTCTTAGACAATCTCTGAATTACACAGAAATCTGACTTCTTCTGAAGCTGTGAAATTGTTCATCTGTATTTGCTGCATTGGTACTTGTTGATGTGCGTGTGCCCTGCTTAAGGAGTAAAGGGGAGATCACATGCAGAGCTAGTTTCTTTGTCTGAATAAAAATTAAATGTTCTCTTCATATAGGAACCAAGTCTCTGGCTGGAAATTTCTACAAAAGAACCATTTAGTTATTTATAGAAAATTTTTTAGAGCCAATGAAGGGACCTGATGTCATAGTAACACAGGTCACTGTCTGTGGTGCTGAATTCTCTACTTGATGGGCTGGTGCTGAATGAATATGACAGCTGGCCAACGTGTCTGTGTGCTTCCACTGACTGGCACCCAGACATATAATGACTTTTAACAATAAGGGGGGAAAAGTCCAGACAGGAAATTAGGTAACAGTAATTAGTAATCACATAGAGTTCTTATTGGGGGTGCCATGGTGGTGCAGTGGTTAGCACTGTTGCCTCACACCTCAGGGACCCGGGTTCGAGTGAATGGTGTGTGAGTGTGCCCTGCGATGGGCTGGCCCTCCATCCTGGCTTGTTCCCTGCCTCGTGCCCATTGATTCGGGGATAGGCTCCAGACCCCCCGCGACCCAGTAGGGTAAGCGGTTTGGAAAATGGATGGATGGATGGATTATTTTAAGAACAACAAACATCATTGCAGGGTTTTATATAATGGGTGCCGGCTTTTGGACACTATATAGACATTATTTTCGCCCACCATTCAATAAGCAGATAAGTAACTTGCCTAAAATATTTAGGAGATTTTTTTTATTGTGATGCCCAAAAGTTAGTAATCTGTATAAAATCAGTGTATCTTTATGTTTTTTAAATTCGGTTAGCGGAGCCCCACATGCAGCTGTTTTCGTAAATAATGGAAGCAGTAAGTACTGTAGTCGCTGTGAAGAAAGGGCAAGCTTAGCATCTACAACATATTTTAAAAGAGGACATATTGTGGTTAGACTAGGTAACAAGACGGTGGAGTGACTTTGTTGATTAAAGTCTGACGTGTTTATTTAGTATAGTTTTCACTTTTAGCTCAGTTCATTTTTTCGTTAGTTTCCATCATCCTTTCACTTTTATATTACGGTAATATAACTGGTCACAAACAAGCCCA